>NC_085989.1:2962500-3145000 GCF_030014385.1 Trichomycterus rosablanca | reverse complement strand
CACACACATACACACACACACACACGTGCACACACACACACACACAATAGGCTGCAGTGACCTGTCAGTGTGACCTTCAGTTTGACGCTCATGATGAAACACACACCATCCTGCTGAACACTGATGGAGCTTCACACGTGTGTGTGTGTGTGTGTGTGTGTGTGTGTAGAGACGTCAGGGTTTCCATTTTAAATAAACCTGCAGTAAATATGAGAATAAGTTCATATTTACAGTTTTTATGTTCACATTTTTTAGTTTGTTCCAGGAATCAAATTCTACAATTGTGAATATTTATGAAATGCAAAAGTTGGTGGAGTTTAGTGCTGCTTCAGACATTGTTGTAGACAGCGAGACAGACAGACAGACAGACAGACAGACAGACCGAGAGACATATGTAGATAGATAGATTCGATAGACAGACAGACAGACAGACAGACAGAAAGACAGACAGACAGACAGACAGACAGACAGACAGACAGACAGACAGACATACAGATAGATAGATAGATAGATAGATAGATAGATAGATAGGTAAGTAGACAGATAAACAGACAGACAGACAGGTAGGTAGGTAGGTAGGTAGGTAGGTAGGTAGGTAGGTAGGTAGACAGACAGACAGACCATCAGGTAGGTGGATAGGTAAGTAGACAGACAGACAGACAGACAGACAGACCATCAGGTAGGTATGTAATAGGTAGGTAGACAGATAGACAGACAGACCATCAGGTAGGTATGTAATAGGTAGATAGACAAACAGACAGACAGACCATCAGGTAGGTTTAAAGTATGTAGGTAGTTAGACAGACAGGCAGACAAACTGTCGGGTAGGTACGTAAGTAGGTAGGTAGACAGACAGGCAGACATACCGGCAGGTAGGTAGGTAGATAGACAGACACACAGGTCGGCAGACAGACAGTCATGTATGTAGGCAGACAGACAAAAAGACAGACAGACTGTCAGGTAGGTACGTAAGTAGGTAGGTAGACAGACAGGCAGACAGACAGGCAGTTATGGGGGTTTAGTACCCGGTGAGACGTTGGTAGACACAATTTCATTATAAATGTTTTGATGACTGGTGAACTGGGGGCATCCTGTTGGCAAACACATTCGGAGCAAAGGCCGGATTATCTCTGTCTGTCTTTAACCCACCTTCCTCTTTCCATCTAACAGAGGCCCCCACGCCTCAGTGTGTGTGTGTGTGTGTGGGTGGGTGTGTGTGTGAGTGAGTGTGTGTGAGTGTGTGTGTGTGTGTGTGGGTGTGTGTGTGTGTGAGTGTGTGTGGGTGTGGGTCAGCAGTGTAAGTCGGGGTTGGGCCTGTATTAGCTCGACAGGAAGAGCCTGTAACTGACTATGAAACCTAACCGCTCTCAAGAGGCGTGTGTGTGTGTGTGTGTGTGTGTGTGTGTGTGTGTGTGTGTGTGTGTGACGTTGGACTTGTTTTAGCCCTAAAACAGTGTCACAGACGTTATGTCCTTAGAAATGTTCAGATTGATGTTGAATGTTGCAAAATGGGCACAAATTCCCACAGACATCCTCCAGAATCTTAAGGAAGGTCGTCCCAGAAGAGTGGAGGCTGTTAAAAATGCAAAGCCAGACTGCCAAGTTTGTCGACCAAGTGTCCATCGTTAGGAATGGTGAGATTGGCGTCAAATGTTGCAAAATGGGCACAAATTCCTACAGACATACTCCAGAATATTGAGAAAAGTCTTCCCAGAAGAGCGGAGGCTGTTAAAAATGCAAATCAAGACGGCCAAGTATATACCAGTTTCCTAAGTCTTGTCCTGTTTCCTATCTTCTGCCCTCTGTCTTGCCCAGTCTTGTGTCCTGTCCTGTGTTCTGTCCAGTATTGTCCTATTCCCTGTTCTATACTGTTATGTCCCCTGTGATGTCCTGCTCTCTGTCCTCTGTACTGTCTGTCCTTTCCAATACTGTTTTGTGTCCTGTCTCCTGTGTCGACCAAGTGTCCACAATTGGTGAGATTGATATTGTATGTTGCAAAATGGGTACAAATTCCCACAGACGTACTTCAGAATGCTGGGGAAAGTCGTCCCAGAAGAGCGGAGGCTGTTAAAAATGCAAATCAAGACGGCCAAGTCTGTACCAGTTTCCGTCATTAGATTGGTGTCAGATTTTGCTAATTGGGCACAAATATTTGAGAAAATGGGCACAAATTCCCACAGACATACTCTTTATCTAAGAAAAGTCTTCCCAGAAGAGCGGAGGCTGTTAAAAATGCAAAGCAAGTCGGTCAAGTTCGTCTGCCACGTGTCCATCATTGGAAATAGTGAGATTGGTGTCGGATATTGCAAAACGGGCACAAATTCCCACAGACATACTGCAGAATCCTGTAATAAGCCCTCTCAGAAGAGTGGAGGCTTAGTATCGGTATCAGTTTCCATCATTAGAAATGTTCAGGTTGGTGTGACTTGTTGCAAAACGGGCACAAATTCCCACAGACGTACTCCAGAATCTTAAGGAAAGTCATCCCAAAAGAGCGGAGGCTGTTAATAATGCAAATCATATCTGTATAAATGTTAAAAACAGAGGAGGTATAGCAGTCTCGAGTCTTGTCATCGTCTAAATTTACGTCCCTCGACTTCCAAAATCGGCCTCTTTCACGCCCTCAGCGACATCCCTCCCCCTGCCCCCCGCAGCTTTGGGGTTTTCCGCTGCTTTGGTGAGCTCGGGGTTTTGGAAGTGTTGAGCTCCTCGTGTTTAACTTTCATCATCCCGGCTTAAGCGCTCCGTCCTTCCATCTGCTCATCAAAACCCTCTCACATCAAAGTGGCTCTCTGGTAGCGTTTTAAAAACCATTCGGAGGAATTTAGGTGCCCTGCAAACAATAACCATCAAAGTCCGGGCAGGCGCGGAGGGGGCAGCGTGGAGGGGGCGGCGCAGAGGGGCCGGCACGGCGGTTTCTCTCCCCGAACGTAAAGATAAACGACCTGGCTAATGACTGCGATGTTCACTCGCGCCGCTCTGACCGAGGAGCTTCGGGTTCATTCCTCGGGCGGCGCTCGGGCTCGTCTGATCTTATCTCGTCCTCGTCACGTCCGTCTCGACGTCCTCCTCCTTTTATTATCTTCTTCTGTGACCTGTAACCGCTAGCTGTGCTTCTAACCGAGCCAGCTCACAAGTCATCAGGTTCATAAGGGACAGAAACTGATTCAGTATTTGGACACCTGGCCATGAGCTGGTGACCAGCTAGAACAACAGTCGCTCTTCTAAGAAGGCTTCTCACAAGACTTTGACATATGTCTGTGGGGATTTGTGCCCATTCATTAGTACAAAAGAGCATTTGTATGGCCAAGCACTGATCTTGGTAGAGAAATCCTCATTCGAAGTTCCGGTTCGTTCCAGAGCTGTTGAGTGGGGCTGAAGTCAGGATTCTGTTCAGGACACTGCGTAAACTGCACAGTATAGAGGACAGGACACAGAACAGGGGACAGGACAGAACACAGGACACAACAGGAGTCAGGAAAGGACAGAGAACAGGGCACAGGACAGGACACAGGGCAGAACACAGGGCAGGACACAGGACAGGACAGAGAACAGGACACAGGACAGGACTCAGGACAGAGAACAGAACAGAGGACAGGACAGGACACAGGACAGGACACATGACAGCACAGGACAGAGGACAGGATACAGCACAGGACACAGAACCCGGGACAGGACAGTACAGGACAGACACAAGACAGAACAGAACACATGACAGAACACAGGGCAGGACAGAGGTCAGAGAACAGGACAGCACAGGACACAGAACAGGGGACAGGACTCAGGACAGGACAGAGGACAGGACAAGTGACAGAACACAGAACAGGGGACAGGACAGGACTCGAGACAGCACAGGACAGAACAGAACACAGGACAGTGGACAGAGAACAGGACAGAGGACACAGGGCAGTACACAGAACAGGAAACAGAGGACAGAGAACAGGACTCAGGACAGAGGACAGGGCACAGGACAGCACAGGACACAGAACAGGACAGAGAACAGGACTCAGGACAGAGGACAGGGCACAGGACAGCACAGGATACAGAACAGGACAGAGAACAGAACACAGGGCAGGACAGAGGTCAGAGAACAGGACAGCACAGGACACAGAACAGGGGACAGGACTCAGGACAGGACAGAGGACAGGACAAGTGACAGAACACAGAACAGGGGACAGGACAGGACTCGAGACAGCACAGGACAGAACAGAACACAGGACAGTGGACAGAGAACAGGACAGAGGACACAGGGCAGTACACAGAACAGGAAACAGAGGACAGAGAACAGGACTCAGGACAGAGGACAGGACACAGAACAGCACAGGATACAGAACAGGACACAGGACAGGGCACAGGACAGCACAGGATACAGAACAGGACAGAGAACAGAACACAGGACAGTAGACAGAGGACTGGACAGGAGTAGTGTAATGACCGAAGCTGTGTGGACCGTCCCTCTGCTCTACAGGAAGTGCTGATTATAAGCCTCGAGGTTAAAGTCTGACCGCTCGCTCTGCAGTCTCCAGCAGCTGCTGCACTTCCTGTTTTGACGGCTCCTGCCCGACGCTCCCCAAATAAAGCCCGGGGCAAAACGGCCCACGCGTAACTGCCCCGCTCGGACCCCGTATCACGCCTGACAAAAAGAGGAAGTGACTTTCCCCACACATCCTCCACTTCCTCCTTCTCACTCTCTGCTGTCTGATAAACAAGCGTCTCATTTTCCCCTCAGCGCTTGTTTGTTTGTGCGACTCCTACGAAACGCCTCCCAGGAAAAAACGCACCACCCCCCCCCCGCGCGCCAGGGCGGCACAAGGAATCTGGAGTCCAACTGTGCCACGCATGACACCTTCACTCCATATGGACGCCTAAAGGAAGTTATTGTGACACTTCATAAGCATTCATTACCCAACCAAAAATAAAGAAATAAATAAAATTCACACACGTGAAGTCCTGACCTCTGAGGCAGGCTGAGACTACAGGCGGAGTGGCGTCCTGTCCGGGATGCGTTACTGCATCGAGTCCAGGGATGAAACCGGATCCACTGTGCCCCTGACCAGGATGAAGTGGTGGTGAAATATAAAAAATGACGCCGTGTTGATGGATCAGACACGAATGCCGAGAATGAGGAGGACGGCTGGTCTCGCGACATCCGACACCAATCTGAACATTTCCAACGACGGACACTGATACAGACTTGGACGCCTTGCTTTGCATTTCTAACAGCCTCCACTCTTCTGAGATGGCTTATTACAAGATTGTGGAGTGTGTCTGTGAGAATTTGTGCCCATTCTATCAACAATGTTTGCCCATTCTCAGACGTCCGACACCAATCTGAACATTTCCTACGGTGGCTGACTTGCTTTGCATTTTTAGAAGCCTTGACTCTTCTGGGACGACCTTTCACAAGATTCTGGAGTATGTCTGTAGGAATTTGTGCCCATTCTGCGACATCCGACACCAATCCGAACATTTCCAACAGTGGACACTGATACAAACTTGGCCGACTTGCTTTGCATTTCTAACAGCCTCCAGCCTTCTGAGACGGCTTATTACAAGATTCTGGAGTGTGTCTGTGAGAATTTGTGCCCATTCTATCAAAAATGTTTGCCCATTCTCAGATATCCGACACCAATCTGAACATTTCCGGCAATTGACACTGATACAGACTTGGCCGACTTGCTTTGCATTTCTAACAGCCTCCACTCTTCTGAGACAACTTATTACAAGATTTTGGAGTATGTCTGTGGGAATTTGTGCCCATTCTATCTCAAATTTGTGCCCATTCTCAGACATCCGACACCAATCTAAATATTTGCAATGATGGACACCTGGCTGACTTGCTTTGCATTTTTAACAGCCTCCACTCTTCTGAGGCAGCTTACTACAATATTCTGGACTATGTCTGTAGGAACTTCTGACACCAATCTGAACATTTCCAGCGATGGACCCTGATACGGAGTGTGAGGATAAATGTGGAGGCTGGAGGCCGGTGTGAGTGCTGCAGGTGGTTCGCATCACTCCACTGTGGGTTTGAACCCCAGCGCTGGTGTGTAAACACGGCTGTGATTGAACAGACCCCTGTGTTCGGCCCCCGGGCATCGCTGATTGGCTCCCGTCGGCAGAGGTCTGACGAGGTCAAGTGGCAGGAAGTGGATGTGACATGTGATCCTGTCGGTGTGTGTGTGTGCGGTGAAGGTTTGACCGGTCGGGTTTACACAGACTGACCCGCACGTCAGACGGTACCAAATCCATCAAGCTGCCAAACACACAAACCAGAGACGCTCAGCGTCCGAATACTGCAGACGGGCACAGTGAAGGATAATATCGCCAAAAGTATTTGGACGCCTGACCATCAGCTTATTCTACATTACATCAATATACACTATATGGTCAAAAGTATTCGGATGCCTGATCATGAGCTTATTTAAGATCAAATTTATATACACTATATGGTCAAAAGTATTTGGACACCTGACCATCAGCTTATTCAACATCACACCAATATACACTATATGGCCAAATATATTCGGACACCTGACCATGAGTATATTTAACATCACATCTCAAATCCACAGGCTTTAATATATGCTATGTGGTCAAAACACATTCGGACAGCTGACCATCAGCTTATTCAACATCACATCAATATACTCTATATGGTCAAAAGTATTCGGACAGCTGACCATGAGTGTATTCAACATCACATCTCAAATCCACAGGCTGTAATATACTCTATATGGTCAAAAGTAATTGGACGCCTGACCATAAGTGTATTTAACATCACATCTCAAAACCACAGGCTGTAATATACGCTATATGGTCAAAAGTTTTCGGACACCTAACCATCAGCTTATTTAACATCACATCGATATACTCTATATGGTCAAAAGTATTCGGACACCTGACCATCAGCTTATTTAACATCACATCAATATACTCTATATGGTCAAAAGTATTCAGACACCTGACCATCAGCTTATGTAACATCACATCTTAAATCCACTGGCTTTAATATACACTATATGATCAAAAGTATTTGGATGCCTGACCATCTGTGGGAATTTGTGCTCATTCATTTATTTGGCTGGGCACTGATGTTGGTCAATAAAGCATCACCTGACGTTCCAGTTCTCTGTAGAAAGTAGAAAATAAATATTTAAACTTGATCTCGGGGGGCACGGTGGCTTGGTGGGTAGCACCATCGCCTCACAGCAAGAAGGTGCTGGGTTTGATTCCCAGGTGGAGCTGTCAAGGTCCTTTCGGTGTAAAGTTTGCATGTTCTCATCACATCTGTGTGGGTTTCTTACCACTGTACAAAGACATGCAGTCAGGTTACTTGGAGATACTAAAGTGTGTGTCCTGTGATGAACTGGTGACCTGTTCGGGGTGTTTCCTACCTTTCACCCACTGAATTGTACCCACCACAACCCTGACCAGGATAAATGGGTTGTAAAACAGACAGTGAATAAATAAATGAACACTTTGATAATATTTCTACTGTTCCGTCAGTAAGAATCAGTTTTCTTTCGTCCACATCTGGCTGCACATCAGTTCCCAGCCTCCGTCCTCACGCTGTAGAGCTCCATTGTGTGAGTTTCTATACACATCGTGGGAATGGAGGAAACGAGTCCAACACGCTGACTGAAGCTGTGATGAATTTCATCCACAGGTTACGAGAGTCTAAAGCTGGAAATAAAAATCACTGTTTTTTTTCTTTCTCTCTTTTTTCGTCTTCTCGTTTCCTTTCTGTCTCTGTTTTAAGGGTTTCATTGTCGGACCCGTCCACGTCCTGTTTATTCTGGGCAGTGCCAGCGTTATTTTCGCTCAGGGTCGACCCAAGGAGCCGACCCGAGCATTTCCCAGCTGTTCATCCTTTCTCTTCCTCTACATCCTCCACCGTCCATATTGTCCTTCATACTCAATACAACCTCACAGTCTGGGTTTGGACTTACTCAGGGAGACCTTTCCATTCCAGATTTTGGACTGTATTTGAAGGAATTTGTGCCCATTTAGTCAGAGAAGCTAAAGACAAGCTGTGGGTTACCAACAGGAAGGTTGTGGGTTCAAATCCTGGCTCTGCCATTCAGCTTATAAGCAATTGGGCCCTTGAGCAAGGCCCTTAAATCTTGTGCCTTGACTCCAGGCAGAAGTAAAATTTAATTGTAACGTACACATGTATAAGTATGTATGTCAAATAAAGGCGATCCACCAGCCCTTGATTATCCTTGATAAAGCCAGGCTCGCAATCAGTGTTCCAATTCATCTCAAAGATGTTCAGTGGGGTTGAGGTTGGGGCTCTGTGTTAGAACAGGAAAGGGCCTTCCCTAGACTGATTTGATATTATTAATTCTATGGTGGCACGGTGGGTAGCGCTGTCACATCACAGCAAGAAAGGTCTCGGTTTGAGTCCTTTCTGTGTGAATTGTGCATGTTCTCCCTGTGTCTGTGTGGGTTTCCTTCGGGTTCTCCGGTTTCTTCCTATAAGTCAGGACAATTGGATCTACTTAAAACTGCCCTAAGTGTGTGTGTGTGTGTTTGTGTGTTAGTGTGTGTGACCTGTGATTGACTGGCGACCTGTCCGGGGTCTTTCCTACCTTTGGCCCAGTGACTCAGACCCACCACGACCCTGACCAGTAATTAGGATCAGTGTCCATAACCATTTTGTGTGCTCTTGTGTGAGTGCCAGACAGCCACATGGGTCTTCGGGACCGGGAAGGATCTTCGTCTCTGGCCACCGTCAATAATGAGTTTGGCATGTTCTTCCTACAAGTATTTCTGACTCCCTTCCACCTACTGCTTTCAATTTTTAAGATGTCTGTCGCCCAGCGATAATCTGACAACCATTCAGGCTGTAGTCCAGCAGTCTTATGCAGTCAGCAGAAATACAGGAATGTAAATGCACCGGTGTGTATCGGTTCCTTCTCTTCTCCTTCAGGTTCTGCTGCGTCCTCCTGCGGCTCTTTCTATCTCCAGCCTCCAGTCACTCAGATCTCAAGAGCTTCACAGAGAAACAAACAAAAAACTGAACCTGGAGTTTATTTTTAAGCTCGTGAAGATGGTACAGAAATAATCTGGAGCTGTATACTCTGAAGAAAACAGCAGCAGCAGCACCAGCGCAGCACGGCTGGAGGAAGAAGAACCGCTCTCGTCTTGATTTAAGACACAAACTTGTGATGTGTAAATATTTAGACGGGAGAAAATAGATCTAAGCAGAGGTTTCAAAAATGTTTATACCCTCATATCCTCCTGTGTATCCTCATCTGCCTCGTGAGGTATGACTTATAGAAATAAAGAAAATTACAATAGCTTCTGTTTGGTTCTCATCAAGGCCTCAGCGACCAATGTGACGTAATTGCGGAACAAGCGAACAACCACGGACGTGAACTTCAGGTTCAGTTTTTTTTTTGTTTGTTTGTTTGTTTCTCTCAGAAGCTCTTGAGATCTGGGTGACTGGAGGCTGGAGATAGAAAAAGCCGCAGGAGGACGCAGCAAAACCTGAAGGAGAAGAGAAGGAAACGATACACACCGGCGCATTTACATTCCTGTATTTCTGCTGACTGCTTCATTTTTGTGGGCTCGACAGGACTACAGTCTGGACGGATGTCAGTCCATTGCAGGGTCTTAACTGTGATCGTCGGCTGCGTCCGAAATCGAATACTTCCATACTGAACAGTAGGCAGGAGTGGGTAGTGTGTCCGAATATGTAGAAAGTACCCGGATTATCTACTACCTGGGCAGCCAGTTTTGTGTATGCAAACACAGCACACTGTAGTCCTGGAACTTAACATTATAAATGTCACAGCGTCACCTGCAGCTGGAGAGCAGACGTGACGGGCAAACGAAATCGCTGGAAGTATGCCAGCTTGTAAGCACGCGAAGGCGCATTTGGCTTCGTGCAACACTCGCGAACTCAGTTTTGCAGGAAGTATGTGGACGCCTTTAGAAGAAGATCTGGCTTCTGAAACAGAAATACTTTACGGCACAGAAATCGACGTCCTATTGACGTCACGTAGCTTTAAAACATGTTTGTTTACTTATTTGTGTATTTGTACATAGCATTTCTTCTTCTTCCTGGTAGGGGTCGTGGTGAATGCATAGCCCTCCGGAACCACTGACCGTGAGGCAGGACAGGAAGCAAATCCATCGCAGCCCAATGAACACATGCTCATTTATGCATGTATGCTCCTATAGCAGCTAATCCACATAGTGTAGAGCTTTAAGCTTCTAGAAAGGTGTCTGTGGGAATTTGCACCGGTTCATTATGTAAAGACCTGGCTCCCAGTAGACCTTCCAATTCATCTGAGAGAAATTACAGATGTGTATTGGAGTGGGTAGCACCGTCGCCTCACAGCAAGGTCTTGGGTTTGATTCCCTGGTGGAGCAGTCTGGGTCCTTTCTGTGTGGAGTTTGCATGTTCTCCCCGTGTCTGTGTAGGTTTCCTTCCACAGTCCAAACACTTGCAGTCAGGTTAATTAGAGAAACAAACTTGCCCTCTCTCTGTGGAGTGTGGGCTGTGATGGACTGGGGTGTCCATCTACAGAAAATGTGGGGATAGCTGAAGGATTGGGGATTAAAAAAAACACTAATATGAACAGTAAAAGTATTTGGACGCCTGATTGTGAGCTTTTAACCAACTGCTGCTCTTCTGAGAGGGCTTCTCACGAGACTTCTAAGTATGTCTATGGGAATTTGTACCCAATTATTAGTACAAAAAAACAGTTGCAGTATACAGTCTGAGCAATTGAGGGTTAAGGGCCTTGCCCAGGGGCCCAACAGCAGCAAGCGACCTTCCGATTACTAGTCCAGTACCTTAACTGCTAGGCTACCTCTTGCTGATGTTGGTTGAGAAAGCCTCAGTTGATGTTCCGGTTCATTTCAAAGGCTCTGAGTCATGTTGGAACAGTGAAGGACCTTCCCTAAACTGTTGCTGCAAAGTTGAAAGCATGTAATTTCATTAATACTGTATAATTTACAGTATTTATTGGGGAGGCACGGTGGCTCAGTGGGTAGCACTGTCGCCTCACAGCAAAAAGGACCTGGGTTCGATCCCCGGGTGGGGCGGTCCGGGTCCTTTCTGTGTGGAGTTTGCATGTTCTCCCCATGTCTGTGTGGGTTTCCTCTGGGAGCTCCGTTTTCCTCATACAGTCCAAAAACATGCAGTAAGGTTAATTGAATTGCCCTATAAGTGAATGGGTGTGTGTGAGTGTATGTGTGCCTTGCGCCCATTGAAAAGCTGAGATAGGCTCCATCACCCCCCCCCCCCCCCGTGACCATGATTGGATAAGCGGTTAAGACAGTGAGTAAGTGAATTGATTTATTGATATACCTCCTATCATTGTCATTAATATACCTCCTATATATACGTTCAGCATGGAACATCTCTATCCTTCTCTGTTAGCGCTGGCTTCATCCTCGTACCGTCACCGTGCGCTTTATTCTCGCCTGCGTCTCTCCGGTTCTCTGCGGACCTGCCGCCGCTCTTCGTGAATCATCTTCTCGCACGTCCGTGCCGAGTCGAGAAGCCTGTTGAGGACTCGCACCTATCTGTCCGTCCTCTGAGCCGAGAACGACCGGACCGGCAACTAATAATAAAGCGAGAGATTTCGCTCGGATGGAATCGAGCGCCGCCGGTCCGCGGGGACGTCCTGACTCCGGGTCCTAGCGAGACGTGTTGCATGGCGCTCGCTGTTTGATGATAAATACGCTAGCCTGACGCGCGCTCTGTGCTCGTCTGAGGTTAAAGGGGCGGGTGGCGTATTGAGAGCAATTTCCTGGAATAGTCTCGTACACGGAGTGGTACGGCTTCAATTCCCCGGCACGTCGCCTGGGGTCATGAGCTGAATAAATAGTTTGGGGAAAATCCACTTTGAGCGTTTTTTTTCTCACCTTTGCTTATTCGGTTCGGCTCGGGGGCCACGCCCGCTGCTGACAGGCTTAACATCAAGCAAACAGCAAAGCAATCTCCATAGACAAACACAGACAGCAGAATGGCGCTATTATGGGATTCAATCAGATTTCTTCCCTGCCGGAGCCGCTCGGTCGACCGTGAGTGCCGAGAGCTCCGAAAACCGAACTAATCTTAACTGTAGCACTTACTACTGAATTCCAAACCTACACTAGTCACAGCATCAGCACAGAATCGTCCATCAGGATTTTTAAGCAGTTTCACACAAGCTGTGATTGACTAGAGTGGCGTAAAGCACAACTTTTGGACCAATAAGTAAAAAGCTCATTCTCAGAAACTAAGATTTATGCTTTAGTGCTTTGATCTGATAAATGACTTTGTGTTTAGAAAACGTAACAATGTCTGAGTGCCAACTGTGAAGTGTGGTGGAGGACAGGGGCACATGCCATTATTAATAATAATACAATATATAAGTATAGAAATTGCTGTGTTAGCCCACCCCACACTCTCTTCCTAACATACTGCATGAATACCCAGGAACCAGCTTGTGCTGGTCCGGATCCAGTCTACAGAGAAGCTCTGTGTGTGAAAGGAACAGCAGGAAAGTCTACAGTGAAACATTTTGACGTGAATTCTCGGCAGTGCAGATCCATTCACTTACTGCTGTTTAACCACCGCTTTGTCCTGGTCAGGGTCACAGTGGGTCTGATTCATTGAGCGAAAGGCAAGAAACACCCCAGACAGGTTGCCAATCCATCGCAGGGCACACACACACACACACACATATATACACACACACACACACACTCAGGGCACATTTTAATACATCTAATTGGCCTGACTGGATGGGTTGGACCTCCGGAGTGCCTGGAGGAAACCCACACAGGGAGAACATGCAAACTCCACACAGAAAGGACAAAAAGGAATCAAACCCAGGCCAGGAAGTTTGCGGACCCTGAATGTGTTGTTTGGTTGTTGGGTTGAGTTTGGGACTGAAGAGGATTGTGTGTTTTTCCCTCCAGGCAAATTCGTCTTTATTTAGTTTCACTGGAGAATTGCAGAAGAGTGTGACGAATCGAGTGTGTGTGTGTGTGTGTTTAAACTGAATTTATCTCCCGAGTGTGTGTGTGTGTGTGACAGTAAGTGTTTATGTGTGTGTCGGTGATAATTAGCTGCGAGTGGGTTCTTCAAACCTCCTCACTGAGCCTGTGTGGGAACTTAAACCCTCTCGGCCGAGCGTCATGGTTACAGTAGATGGTATAAACCGTGCCCGCCGGGTACGTCCGCCTGGCATCGCAGATTGTCCGCGGAAGCCTAAACGTTAAGTCAAAGAAAGCAAATTAGCGATTCGTCTCAGACGCGCTAATCCTGACAGACGTGACTGAAGATAACGTCACTATATGGACAAAAGTATTGGGACGCTCCTTCGATTTATTCAACTCACGTGTTTCAGCCAGACCACCTCCTAACAGGTGTAATAAATCAATTATATAAAGGCAATTTTATGCTTCCAACCTTGCAGCAACAGTTTAGGGAAGGACCTTTACAAGAAACTCCAGTGTCCTGCACAGAGCCCTACTGAACAGCTCTGGAATAAACTGGAACATCGACTGAGGCTTTCTTGACCCACATCAGTGTCCAGCTGTACAAACGCTCTTTTGTTCTACTTAATGGGCACAAATTCCCACAGACATACTCGACATACCGATGTGTCTCTATTTTTGTTTTTGAATTGGGATGTCGGACAAGCTCATGGTCAAGTGTGTGTGTGTTTGTGTGTGTCTATATATACATATGTGTGTGTGTGTGTTTGTGTGTCTATATATACATATTTGTGTGTGTGTGTGTATGTGTGTGTGTATATACAGTATATATACAGTGTATCACAAAAGTGAGTACACCCCTCACATTTCTGCAAATATTTCATTATATCTTTTCATGGGACAACACTATAGACATGAAACTTGGATATAACTTAGAGTAGTCAGTGTACAGCTTGTATAGCAGTGTAGATTTACTGTCTTCTGAAAATAACTCAACACACAGCCATTAATGTCTAAATAGCTGGCAACATAAGTGAGTACACCCCACAGTGAACATGTCCAAATTGTGCCCAAATGTGTCGTTGTCCCTCCCTGGTGTCATGTGTCAAGGTCCCAGGTGTAAATGGGGAGCAGGGCTGTTAAATTTGGTGTTTTGGGTACAATTCTCTCATACTGGCCACTGGATATTCAACATGGCACCTCATGGCAAAGAACTCTCTGAGGATGTGAGAAATAGAATTGTTGCTCTCCACAAAGATGGCCTGGGCTATAAGAAGATTGATAACACCCTGAAACTGAGCTACAGCATGGTGGCCAAGGTCATACAGCGGTTTTCCAGGACAGGTTCCACTCGGAACAGGCTTCACCAGGGTCGACCAAAGAAGTTGAGTCCACGTGTTCGGCGTCATATCCAGAGGTTGGCTTTAAAAAATAGACACATGAGTGCTGCCAGCATTGCTGCAGAGGTTGAAGACGTGGGAGGTCAGCCTGTCAGTGCTCAGACCATACACCGCATACTGCATTAACTCGGTCTGCATGGTCGTCATCCCAGAAGGAAGCTGACGCACAAGAAAGCCCGCAAACAGTTTGCTGAAGACATCAGTCCAAGAACATGGATTACTGGAATGCCCTGTGGTCTGATGAGACCAAGATAAACTTGTTTGGCTCAGATGGTGTCCAGCATGTGTGGCGGTGCCCTGGTGAGAAGTACCAAGACAACTGTATCTTGCCTACAGTCAAGCATGGTGGTGGTAACATCATGGTCTTGGGCTGCATGAGTGTTGCTGGCACTGGGGAGCTGCAGTTCATTGAGGGAAACATGAATTCCAACATGTACTGTGACATTCTGAAACAGAGCATGATCCCCTCCCTTCAAAAACTGGGCCTCATGGCAGTTTTCCAACAGGATAACGACCCCAAACACAACCTCCAAGATGACAACTGCCTTGCTGAGGAAGCTGAAGGTAAAGGTGATGGACTAAACCCAATTGAGCATCTGTGGCGCATCCTCAAGTGGAAGGTGGAGGAGTTCAAGGTGTCTAACATCCACCAGCTCCGTGATGTCATCATGGAGGAGTGGAAGAGGATTCCAGTAGCAACCTGTGCAGCTCTGGTGAATTCCATGCCCAGGAGGGTTAAGGCAGTGCTGGATAATAATGGTGGTCACACAAAATATTGACACTTTGGGCACAATTTGGACATGTTCACTGTGGGGTGTACTCACTTATGTTGCCAGCTATTTAGACATTAATGGCTGTGTGTTGAGTTATTTTCAGAAGACAGTAAATCTACACTGCTATACAAGTTGTACACTGACTACTCTAAGTTATATCCAAGTTTTATTTCTATAGTGTTGTCCCATGAAAAGATATAATAAAATATTTGCAGAAATGTGAGGGGTGTACTCACTTTTGTGATACACTGTATATACATATGTGTATGTGTGTGTTTTTGTGTCTATATACACATATGTGTGTGTGTTTGTGTGTCTATATATACATATGTGTGTGTGTGTGTTTGTGTGTCTATATATACATATTTGTGTGTTTGTGTGTCTATATAAACACATATGTGTGTGTGTGTATGTGTGTGTGTATATACAGTATATATATACATATGTGTATGTGTGTGTTTTTGTGTCTATATACACATATGTGTGTGTGTTTGTGTGTCTATATATACATATGTGTGTGTGTGTGTGTGCGTGTGTGTGTTTGTGTGTGTCTATATATACATATGTGTGTGTGTCTATATATACATACTGTATGTGTGTGTGTGTGTCTATATATACATATGTGTGTGTGTGTGTGTGTGTGTGTGTCTCTATATACATGTGTGTATGTGTGTGTGTGTCTATATAAACATATATGTGTATGTGTATGTGTGTGTGTTTGTGTGTCTCTATAAACACACAAATGTGTGTGTGTGTATGTGTGTCTACATATACATATGTGTGTGTGTGTTTGTGTGTCTTTACATACATATGTGTGTATATATATATACGGTATATACATGTATGTATGTGTGTGTGTGTTTGTGTGTCTATATATATATATATATATACAGTACAGGCCAAAAGTTTGGACACACCTTCTCATTCCTGTGGTTTTTCTTATTTTTTTTTAAATTTTCTACATTGTAGATTAATACTAAAGACATCCAAACTATGAAGGAACACATATGGAATTATGTAGTAAACAAAAAAGTGTTAAACAAACCAGAATATGTTTTATATTTTAGATTCTTCAAAGTAGCCATCTTTTGCTTTAATGACAGATTTGCACACTCTTTGAAATTTTCTCAACCAGCTTTATTAGGTTTCCACCTGGAATGGTTTTCAATGAATGTTTGTGCCTTGTCTAGAGTGAATTTTTGGAATTTGTTGCTTTTTTAATGTGTTTGAGACCATCAGTTGGGTTGTGCAGAGGTAGAGTTGGTAAAATATAAAACATATTCTGGTTTGTTTAACACTTTTTGGTTCACTACATAATTCTTCATAGTTTGGATGTCTTCAGTATTAATCTACAATGTAGAAACTAAAAATAATCAAGAAAAAACATTGAAGAGAAGGTGTGTCCAAACTTTTGGCTGGTGTGTCCAAACTTTTGGCCTGTACTGTATATACATACTGTATATGTGTGTATATACTGTATATATATATACAGTGTATCACAAAAGTGAGTACACCCCTCACATTTCTGCAGATATTTAAGTATATCTTTTCATGGGACAACACTGACAAAATGACACTTTGACACAATGAAAAGTAGTCTGTGTGCAGCTTATATAACAGTGTAAATTTATTCTTCCCTCAAAATAACTCAATATACAGCCATTAATGTCTAAACCACCCGCAACAAAAGTGAGTACACCCCTAAGAGACTACACCCCTAAATGTCCAAATTGAGCACTGCTTGTCATTTTCCCTCCAAAATGTCATGTGATTTGTTAGTGTTACTAGGTCTCAGGTGTGCATAGGGAGCAGGTGTGTTCAATTTAGTAGTACAGCTCTCACACTCTCTCATACTGGTCACTGAAAGTTCCAACATGGCACCTCATGGCAAAGAACTCTCTGAGGATCTTAAAAGACGAATTGTTGCACTACATGAAGATGGCCAAGGCTACAAGAAGATTGCCAACACCCTGAAACTGAGCTGCAGCACAGTGGCCAAGATCATCCAGCGTTTTAAAAGAGCAGGGTCCACTCAGAACAGACCTCGCGTTGGTCGTCCAAAGAAGCTGAGTGCACGTGCTCAGCGTCACATCCAACTGCTGTCTTTGAAAGATAGGCGCAGGAGTGCTGTCAGCGTTGCTGCAGAGATTGAAAAGGTGGGGGGTCAGCCTGTCAGTGCTCAGACCATACGCCGCACACTACATCAAATTGGTCTGCATGGCTGTCACCCCAGAAGGAAGCCTCTTCTGAAGTCTCTACACAAAAAAGCCCGCAAACAGTTTGCTGAAGACATGTCAACAAAGGACATGGATTACTGGAACCATGTCCTATGGTCTGATGAGACCAAGATTAATTTATTTGGTTCAGATGGTCTCAAGCATGTGTGGCGGCAATCAGGTGAGGAGTACAAAGATAAGTGTGTCATGCCTACAGTCAAGCATGGTGGTGGGAATGCCATGGTCTGGGGCTGCATGAGTGCAGCAGGTGTTGGGGAGTTACATTTCATTGAGGGACACATGAACTCCAATATGTACTGTGAAATACTGAAGCAGAGCATGATCCCCTCCCTCCGGAAACTGGGTCGCAGGGCAGTGTTCCAGCATGATAATGACCCCAAACACACCTCTAAGACGACCACTGCTTTATTGAAGAGGCTGAGGGTAAAGGTGATGGACTGGCCAAGCATGTCTCCAGACCTAAACCCAATAGAACATCTTTGGGGCATCCTCAAGCGGAAGGTGGAGGAGCGCAAAGTCTCGAATATCCGCCAGCTCCGTGATGTCGTCATGGAGGAGTGGAAAAGCATTCCAGTGGCAACCTGTGAAGCTCTGGTAAACTCCATGCCCAGGAGAGTTAAGGCAGTTCTGGGAAATAATGGTGGCCACACAAAATATTGACACTTCAGGAACTTTCACTAAGGGGTGTACTCACTTTTGTTGCCAGTGGTTTAGACATTAATGGCTGTATATTGAGTTATTTTGAGGCAAGAATAAATTTACACTGTTATATAAGCTGCACACAGACTACTTTTCATTGTGTCAAAGTGTCATTTTGTCAGTGTTGTCCCATGAAAAGATATACTTAAATATCTGCAGAAATGTGAGGGGTGTACTCACTTTTGTGATACACTGTATATATATATATATATATATATATATATATACATGTGTGTATGTGTTTGTGTGTGTATATATACGTGTGTGTGTGTGTGTGAGTGTGTGTGTGGGAATTTGTGGTCATTCAGTCACAAGCATTTGTGTGTGTCTATATATACATATATGTGTATGTGTGTGTGTGTCTATATGTACACATGTGTATGTGTGTGTTTGTGTGTCTATATATAAACATATGTGTGTGTTTGTGTGTGTCTATATATACACATGTCTGTGTATGTGGGTGTGTGTCTGTATATCTGTATATACATGTGTGTGTGCGTGTGTGTGTGTTTGTGTGTCTATATATATACATGTGTGTGTGTGTGTGTGTGTTTATGTGTCTATACAGTATATACATATGTGTGTATGTGTGTGTGTGTGTGTCTATATATACATATGTGTGTATGTGTGTGTGTGTCTATATATACATATGTGTGTATGTGTGTGTGTCTATATATACATATGTGTGTATGTGTGTGTGTGTGTGTGTCTACATATACATATGTGTGTATGTGTGTGTGTCTATATATACGTGTGTGTGTGTTTGTGTGTGTATATATACGTGTGTGTGTGTGTGTGTGTGTGTATGTGTGGGAATTTGTGGTCATTCAGTCACAAGCATTTGTGATCAAGCAAGATGGCCTGACTCACAGTCAACATTCCAATTCATCCCAAATATGTTTGAAGGGTGGGGATCAGAGCTGACCCATCAGGTTAATGAGTAATGGGTAATGGAGACCCCACTGTGTGTGTGTGTGTGTGTGTGTGTGTGTGTGTGTGTGTGTGTGTGTGGGATTAGCAGCAGCGTGGTGTGGTGATTAAGGAATCTTTAATTGCATTAACGGCTCAACAGATGCGCTGCTTAACAAGAAGATAGAAAGCAAAGTCAAACAAATTCACAGTTTATGCTGCATAATTGAACCGTACACAGTTTAACCACGTTGTCAGTGATTTTGGGGACTAAATAAAGTGTAAAAAATTTATCTATAATATTCCCAAACTTCAAAAAAATTCCATAAATTCAGTCACAGAAGAGGAACAGTTGCAGAAATCTCAACACTGCTGTGACGTTCAAATCACCAATGCATGTATGTAAACTTTTGAACTCAAATTATATAACATAACTGCTCAAAAACAGCCCCAGATGATTGTTGCAAAGCCACTTCAGACCGTGTTTACTCCGTGCAGGATCATGAGATTCCATTAATGACGGATCCCGATGTTCTCCGTCCTCGCTCGCTCTGCTCCTCCGTCTGCGGCGGCCCGTGGGAGGAGAGGATGTGGGGACCACGGAGGCGAAGAGGAAGAGAAGAGAAGGATGGAGGAGGAACCAGGAGTCTGTCGTTCATCAGGAGCAGAGTCGAGAGAGGAAGCAGGATCTGCTGAGGAATAAACACCGTCTGAAGTGGCTTTGCAACAATCATCTGGGGCTGTGATGGGTGGTTATGTTATATAACTGTGGGAATTTTTGTGTTAGGAACTTCCAACAGTTTAAGGAAGGGACATAATCATTTACATTATAGGGACAAAAGTATTGGGACACCCCTGTGATGGTGTCTGTGGGGATTTGTGCTCATTCAGTAAAAAAAGCATTCCTTTGTGTGTGTGAATATGTGTATGTATGTGTGTGTATGTGTTTTTTGTGTGTGTGTTTGTGTTTGAATGTGTTTGTGAGTGTGTTTGTGTGTGTGTGTGTGTATGTGTGTGTTTGTGTGTGTATGTGTGTGTATTTGTGTGTGTGTGTTTGTGTGAGTATGTGTGTTTTTGTGTGTGTATATGTGTGTGTGTTTGCTTTTGTGTGTATGTGTGTGTTTGTGTGTGTGTGTGTTTGTGTGTGTGTGTGTAATGCTTGCTCCCCTAGAAAGGTAACATGACACTGATCATGATTAAAGCTTTTCTCGAAATTTCGGAGGGTGTCTGTGGGAATTTGTGCTCATTCAGTCACAAAAGCATTCGTGAGATCCGGCACTGATGTTGGACAAAAAGACCTGACTCACAATCAACATTCCAATTCATCCCAAACATGTTCAAAGGGTGGGGATCAGAGATCCGTGCAGAACCCTGACCCTAACCCAGCCAACATTAATAAGATGAGTGAGCTATGCCTTTCCGCTCAACACCAGTGCCCAATTTCACTAATGCTCCTTGAACTAAATGGAAGTAAATACCCACAGTGATGTTACAAAATCTTGTAAAGCAGTTCGAATATCAGCTCTACTTTGCTATCAACCATCCGGGCGCCTACACAGACAGAATCCGCTTGTCCGAGGAGGGGGTAGGGGACATTTTTATAGTATTACATACAAAGAGCCATGAGGTGCTTTCTTGCTCAGGGGCCCAACAGAAGCAACTTGGCAGATGTGGGGCTTCAACCAGCAACCTTCTGATTACTAGTCCAGCACCATCTGTAACTGGTCAGTAGTGGTAACTTTCCATTAATTTACATTAACAGCTTTGTTAATTGTGACTGAATACAGTGTAGGTCTTGCTCAGGGGTCCAACAGTGGTAACTTAACAATGGTGGGACTTAAATCAGCAACCTTTTGATCACTAGTCCGGCCTTAACCACTGGGCTACCACTACGCATAACTGGTCAGGTCAGTGGCAAACATGTAGTGGTAACTTTTATGATTAGCAGAGGCTGTAATCTTACCAGCAATGAGAAACCAAAGTTCAACCAGCTGTGTCTGTGTGTGCCCGGCCGGTTGATAGCACAGGAAATTCAAACACGTGTCTCAGCAGTGGTGGACTAATGCATGAGCCCCTGAGCACCCAAAATGCCTCTTTCTTGAGAGGGAAACATGAAACTCGTCCCCTCATACGTGGGCTGAGTGGGATTTCAGTCTTTTCCTGTTTTTCCTCACTGTTTTATTATACGCTGCCGCGGTTTATCCCTCAGAGCTTGTGATCCTGGGAAACAAGGACGTGACCGATTAGCGTGTTTGAGCACGGGGGTCGGAATGGCACCTCTGGGCTGCGGGAGGGGGGAAACGCTCGTGAAAAGTCATATCTCACTATCTGGTGGGCGCAGACATCAAAGGAAGTGGCTCGGACCGCGCAGCTCCTACACACAATACGCAGGAAGACACGCGGTATTCTGGTCGACTTCCTGTGCAGACTGGTCCTCCTTTATTCCACTCCTCATCGACTTACTGTCCGTAACGTCACTCCGTGTCTATAGAAGCACATCCTGATGAGTAAGGGCTTTGTTTGTGTATCACATGACGCTTTGTTATAAACTGTTATTCACTGTTCGTCCATTCAGGCTCTTTATTTACCGAATGAACCGCGTTCCTACTGTAGTAACTGCAGGGTACAGCGTGATTCACATGTCAATGCTGAATTATACAATCGAGCACCAGTAGCCTGGCACCAGTTGCCATCGCTTCCCTCCGTCTTTCACGCTAATTATTCCTCTGCACGCTTGGCGTCCACCAGTAACACGTGTCCAATTAGCTGTGCTGTTTTTCTTTTAATTATAGTACAACCAAGTCTTGTAAATGGACGACAAAATGAGGTCGGAACCACTTTAATCCATGATTAGTTTATTTATTATCTTTTATTAACTAATTCATTCATTATTTACTAGTTTATTCTGATTGCACCTAGTCAAAAAACATTGCACATGATGTATCCAATTACTCTGGTTATATCTCTCCTCCACTGCTGCGGATCCCGGCCTTAACTGAGGAGGGCCATACCTGTTACACCCCCCGCCAACCGCTTCTTTTCACCTGCACGAGACGGGTTCACACAGGCATATGCATACGTAGAGTCACGCACATTTAAATTTTTAGCATTTAGCAGACGCTTTTTTATCCAAAGCGACTTACAGTACTATGACAGTCTACTGTATAAGCAGTTGAAGGTTAAAGGCCTTGGACAAGGGCCCAACAGTGGCAACCTGGCAGTGGTGGGGCTTGAACCAGCGACCTTTCGATTACTAGCTCACTAGGCTACAACTGTCTAGTGCTACAACGCACTGCTCTCTGTTATTCACCATCTCTGCGCAGCGCCACGAGCAGCCAGCAGAGGCCGCAATTGCAGCAGTGATTGCAGCAGGGCAGTAATGGCTCAGTGGTTAAGGTACTGGTCTAGTAATCAGAAGGTTGCCGGTTCAGAAGTTGCCACTTTTGGGCCCCTTAACTCTCAATTGCTTGAATTATACTCAGTTAAAAGTATAGAAGTGTAGGGGCGGCACGGTCTCCTCACAGCAAGAAGGTCCTGGGTTCGATCACCAGATGGAGCGGTCCGGGTCCTTTCTGTGTGAAGTTTGCATGTTCTCCCCGTGTCTGTGTGGGTTTCCTCCGGGTGCTCCGTTTTTTCTAGTTGTCGAGCTTTTCCAAAAGAAAAATAAACACATAAATAAAAGTTCCCCAGGGCATTTTTTACACACGTGCCATAGATTGGATCCAGACCTTGTGGGCTAATGGCCTTGCTCAAGGGCCCAACAGTGGCTACCTGACAGTGGTGGGGTTTAAACCAGTGACCTTTTGATTACTAGTCCAGTGCCATAACCACTACGCTACAACTGCCACTACAAGTGCATCATGTCTAGACTGTTTTAGCCACTCCTCTCACTCCTGACCGGCTTTAGCACCACTGAGGTTCGAACCGGTACTGAAAACTGACAGGCTGGTAAGCAAGTTCTTACAGCATTTTACATTCTACCAGCCTTTGGTCTTGTCGTTGCGCTGCTTGGGTGGCACAGCTGTAGAGTACTCTAGCCGACTACTTCTGAGATCTGGGATCCAGGGTTTGAATCTCAGTGGTGCTAAAGCCGATCAGGAGTAAAAGGAGTGGTTGAAACAGTCTAAACATTGGGGGGTGCTCTTGTAGGGGCAGTTGTAGCCTAGTGGTTAAGGTACTGGACTAGTAATCAAAAGGTCGCTGGTTCAAGCCAGGTTGCCCCTGTTGGGTCCTTGAACAAGGCCCTTAACCCCCAATATACTCACAGCACTGTAAGTTGCTTTGGATAAAAGCATCTGCTCAATGCCGAAAATGTAAATGTGATGTAAAGGTCTTGTCGGTGCGCTCTCAGTGCATGTCCCAAGCTCAGATAGACATTGAAGGATTGTGCCAGAAAGGGCATCTGGAGTAGAAGCTGTGCCAAGTTTGGTGTGAGGACCCCTAGATCTCTATATCACTATAACTGCATGGTATAACAAGGCAATATTGAGACTATGCAGACCAATGAAACTGACCAATCCCCCAAAGTGTCTCTTAAGGATTTTCACCTTTATTTACTGGTGTGTCCACCATGCTACAGCAGTCTGACCACTTTACTGGACGCTTAGTTTGAACCATTTGGAGCTTTCTCTGCCTTGGTCTTGATGGTGGTAGCACAGCAGTTACGACGCTTGTCGTTTCCTTATAATCTGACCTAAAGGAGGAGACATCAGATCTCGCTTTAAGAGCTCTAAAGGCGTTTAATTTGGTCTGTAGTGTTTGTTTGGAGTACAGAAGAATTCCTCCTCCTGTATCACACAGCTCTAAAGACATGGTGTAATTTGCCGGGCGTGACTTAATCAGCCCTGAACGCTACGGTCTGCTGAATACGGCCGCGCCATCAAATATCAACTCGGCTGAATATCTTCCTCGCCGCAGCCCTGATCCCGAGAAGAAAACGGCAAATTAAAATCAGCCGTCAGCGGACCGTGTCGAGCCATTTAGCGATAAGAGCTGAATAATGTCGTGAAAATGTTGGAAAAGCCCATTAGGTCATGAGTGATTACGTTTGGGCGTGGCCGCGTTTCTTCCTCTCCATCTGTGCTTAAAACTGCTTTTCGGAATTTAACACCCCAAGTGTCTTTTTATTTTATTTTATTTTTTTTTATTATTTTGGACGTTTGGTTTCTCCGAATGGAAAATGGAGCGTTCATAAATCCAAAAAATAAAACAGCATGTGCATAAAAAAGTATTCGCTGTTTTAAATCTTAAACCCTGTAATATTGTTTTAAATAATAATAAAAAAGACCTACAAACCCTAATTTCAAAAACATTGGGACACTTTTTAAAATGCAATAACAACTAAAGACTTGTTAAATCACTTAAACTTTTATTTAACACTTAAAAGTACAAAGAAAGCAGTATAAACAAAATAGTGTATAAATAAATTTAAAAATAAAACCCACCAAATCAAGAAAAATAAATAAATAAATAATAAGTAAATAATATATCAATAAATAATAAATAAATAAAAATGGAAAGAAAGAAAGAAAGAAAGAAAGAAAGAAAGAAAGAAAGAAAGAAAGAAAGAAAGAAAGAAAGAAAGAAAGAAAATGAAAAAGAAAAAAATATCCTTGTTTTTAAATATATAAATAATAAATAAATAAATAGATACATAGATACATAAATAAATAAATAAATAAAAAAGGAAAGAAAGAAAGTTCCTTGTTTTTAAATATGTAAATAAATAATACATAAATGAATAAATAAATAAATAAAAGTCTTGTGTTAAACCTGGTTTAGGTACAGGGTGTATTTCTTGTATGCAGTCTTTCTGGGAGAGGTTCTGAACCCACTGCGACCCTGATCATGAAAACACAGTTCTTGATCGAAACAGTGATTGAAACCAGAATCAGGTTTCCTATCCATAGCGGTGCTATCGGCCAGTCAGGCATTTACATACAGACAGGATTGGCTGCACTGGAGAGTAGGGGTGAAGTAGTATAGGTGTCCTGCACCCAGTGCTCTTGGGGAAGCCTGACCCTTCATGACCCTGACCAGGATAAATGAATCATTTA
This sequence comes from Trichomycterus rosablanca, assembly GCF_030014385.1. Lineage (NCBI taxonomy): Eukaryota > Metazoa > Chordata > Actinopteri > Siluriformes > Trichomycteridae > Trichomycterus > Trichomycterus rosablanca. Next base: position 3,119,978 of record NC_085989.1, on the reverse strand, counting down.
TGAATGAATGATTTTGAAAAGTTGTTTTTCTTCACTGCGACCCTGATCAGGAAAACAGTTGCAGTAATTGAAACCAGAATCAGGTTTCGAATCGCCAGCAGGTGAGGTGTTTACATACAGACATGATTGGTTGCATTTGCGAGGAGGGGGGGATTGGCATGGGTGTCTTGTGCCCAGTGATCCCAAGGAGGTCAAAGCCACCACAACCCTGACCAGGATAAATAATGAAGTTGTTGTTCTTCTCTGTAACACTGATGTGATCGCGTATACAGTTTCCTTTAAAGTCTTGATGCGTACTATATTTACTCCCACATCCCATAATTAAATGCCAGCTTTGGGATTTAAATGTTGTTGACTTCTGTTCGCTACGCTAATGGTCGTTTCCCTCGAGTCCATCATTTGCTTCGAGCTTATTTTTTCTTGCAGTGAAGCTCCGTCTAGTCAAAGCAGCGAATGGTTCGTGCTTACGCTTCACCGTCTCGTCAGATAAACTCTCCTGAATTACGCTCAGCGCCGTTTTTAAATTAAAAGTCTTCCCTGCGTGTTCCAGCACCTCTGTGTACGGGTTCTCACCACGTTTCTGCTGATAACACACGCGAGACAGATCCTGCTGCACGCATCATTATGCAGTTTGAGGCTTGTAATTGTCGTAATTACGCGGGGGCCTGTGGTACGTTTTCTGTTGGCTGTTATGGAAATGGGAGGGTGAGTCAGGTTGTTTAGGGTTGTTCAGGGTTTCCCGTGAGTATCCGAGAGCTAAACTGTTCTTCTTGGCCGTCTAGACCGAGAATCTCGGGGTCTGATGCTGCAGACTCTCGTCATAAGAGAAATTTCACAAGCTGTGTTACGTTTTGGTGCCCTGTCAGACATCCTGTTTCCTAAACAAACACTATTAAAATAGATTGACCTCTGTGTGACCTTTTAGCTAGAACAACAGCCGCTCTTCTGACAAGGCTTTTCACAATACTTTGAAGTATGCCTGTAGGAATTTGTGCCCATTCAGTAGTACAAAAGAGCATTTGTGTGGCTGGGCTCTGACATTGGTCAAGAAAGCCTCAGTCGATGTTCCAGTTCATTCCAGAGCTGTTCAGTGAAAACCTTCGGGAAAATTGAAACATTGATCATGAACCAACATCAGTGATTGACCTAACAAATGCTCTTGTGACTGAATATAGGCTCAAATTCCCACAGACACACTTGGAAATTTTGTAATAAAAAAAGCTTCCCCAGAGAACTGGAGTGGAGGTTTGGTATAGCTCCATATTAATGTCTACAGTTCTGGAACAGGTATTCAGCAAAGCTCACACTCAGGTGTCCACTTACTTTTGGTGTATATTAGTGTAGATTAGATTAATGACTACTGATTCATATTCACTTTATTTTAATGTATTGATTGTTTGATTAATTGTTTGATTGATTATTTGATTAATTGATTGATTAATTAATTGATTGATTGATTAATTATTTGATTAATTGATTGATTATTTGATTGATTGATTATTTATTTATTTGATTAATTGATTGATTGATTATATGATTGATTGTTTGATTGCTGTATTGATTGATTATTTGATTGATTATTTGATTGATTATTTGATTGATTGATTGATTGATTGATTATTTTATTGATTGATTGATTGTTTGTTTGATTGCTGGATTGATTGTTTGATTATTTGATTAATTGTTTCATTGATTATTTGATTAATTGATTGATTATTTGATTGATTGATTGTTTGATTATTTGATTGATTGATTATTTAATTAATTGATTGATTATTTGATTGATTGATTATTTGATTGATTGATTATTTCATTGATTGTTTGATTGCTGGATTGATTGTTTGATTATTTGATTGATTAATTGATTATTTGATTGATTGATTATTTGATTAATTGTTTGATTGATTATTTGATTAATTGATTGATTATTTGATTGATTGATTATTTAATTATGTGATTAATTGATTGATTATTTGATTGATTATTTGATTGATTGATTGTTTAATTGCTGGATTGATTGATTATTTGATTGATTGATTAATTGATTATTTGATTGATTGATTATTTGATTAATTGTTTGATTGATTATTTGATTGATTGATTGATTGATTATTTGATTAATTGATTAATTGATTGTTTATTTGATTACTTGATTGATTGATTATTTGATTGATTGTTTGATTGCTGGATTGATTGATTGTTTGATTGATTTTTTGATTCATTGATTGCTGGATTGATTGATGTATTGATTAATTGTTTTATTGACTGACTGACTGACTGACTGACTGACTGACTGATTAATTAATTAATTGGATGATTGATTGACTGATTGGTTAATTAATTGTTTTAATTATTGACTGACTGATTTATTGTTTGATTGATTGAATGATTGTTTGATTGATTGACTGACTGTTTTATTGATTGTGTAATTGATTGTTTTATTGACTGACTGATTAACTAATTGATTGACTGAGTGATTGACTGACAGTTTTATTGACTGTTTTATTGACTGTTATTGATTGTTTTATTGACTGACTGACTGACTGATTGACAGACTGACTGACAGTTTGATTGACTGACATTGTTTTATTGATTGGCTGTTTGATTAAATGACTAATTGTTTAATTGCTTGGTTGATTAATTAATTGTTTTATTAATTGACTGATTGATTATTTGATTGACTGAATGATTGTTTGATTGATTGTTTTATTGACTGACTTTTGATTAATTGATCAACTGATTGATTATTTGATTCAATGATCGATTGATTGACTGATTGATTTAGTAATCAATTGACTGACTGACTGAGTGATTGTTTAATTGATTGATCCATTGACTGACTGATTGATTAACTGATTGATTGATTGATTTTTGGATGTCAGTCACCTTAAATATTCTAAACAACTCAGCAAACAGGAGAAAAGTGACCCACAGGTGTTAGGCTCTGTGGCATCAGGGGAATGTACCATCTCTCCCTGATGCCACAGGCCTTACAGAGCAGAAACGAGCTGTGCCTTTTATTACCTGGCCAGCTCGTTAGGGCGAAGTGGCTACACCTGTGCCTTCCCTTATTTAAGGGATAGGTGCAGAGCTGTAGCCGTCGCACCTTCTGCTCTTGTTGGCTGTTTCTTCTTTCTTTCTTTGAGTTTGTTTGACACTGCGGTGTCCTTTTATGTTTATTGTTATTCCTTTTATTTTATGTATATTATGTTTATGATTTTGTAAATAAAACCCTTTTTTAGTTAAACCTCCGCATCCCTGGGTCCTTCCTCCCACATCATAACAGCAAGGTGCGACCATTACTGGACCCAGCGGAGGACCCCGTCCTCTCCCAAAGATTTTTTTGGGGGGGCACTCCCCCAGTGGCTTTTAGCCACTGGTGGGGACGGGACCGCCGGCTGGAGACCTCAGGAGAGGTCTCCTTAAGAAGGGGGTACTGTTAGGCTCTGTGGCATCAGGGGAATGTACCATCTCTCCCTGATGCCACAGGCCTTACAGAGCAGAAACGAGCTGTGCCTTTTATTACCTGGCCAGCTCGTTAGGGCGAAGTGGCTACACCTGTGCCTTCCCTTATTTAAGGGATAGGTGCAGAGCTGTAGCCGTCGCACCTTCTGCTCTTGTTGGCTGTTTCTTCTTTCTTTCTTTGAGTTTGTTTGACACTGCGGTGTCCTTTTATGTTTATTGTTTTTTTTTATCTTTAGGTTGTGCCGCCGCACTGTGCCGCCGCCGCCGTGCCGCTGCCGCCGGGCCACCGCTAGTGGGCGCCACCACGCCGCCGCCGCCGCCAAGCTGCCGCCATAGTGCCGCAGCTGTCGTGCCGCCGCCGCCGCCTGGTTGCCGCTCTCAGGTCGCCGTCGGGCCGCTGCCGCCGAGCCGTCGAGCCGCCGTGCCGCTGCCACCTAGAGACCCCACGACTGCGCCCAGAGGAACGTGACCCCCTCCCAGCTACCGCTGGTGACAGCGTCACGTTCCGCCCTCTGGAGCGCAGGAGCAAATGGCCACTTCCCAGCCACCCTGGCTGGTGACAGCGCCTTTGCCATTAACTTTTGAAACCCGCAAATCGATCACACCCGGTAGCTGGCATGGCTCTAGCCAGCATTAGTTGCTGGAAAGCGCCATGCCACGCAGCTATTGTCGGTGTTACCCCCCCTTCTTCGGCCAACAGCGCGAGGTGGTCCATCTCGCGAACCCACTCTTTGCTTCAACTAGCGCCGCTGTGGCAGGCTGTTAAAGCTCCCGGTCGGGAGGCAAGAGTCCTGGGTTCGCGCCTCGCGCTTCCCCTTTTCTTTTGTTTGCTTTTTTTTTGTTCCTTTTCAGCCCCCGACGTCCGGCTGCCTTCGGGATTCCCCGAAGTGTTTTTTGTTATTGTTATTCCTTTTATTTTATGTATATTATGTTTATGATTTTGTAAATAAAACCCTTTTTTAGTTAAACCTCCGCATCCCTGGGTCCTTCCTCCCACATCATAACAACAGGTGAGTCTTAACAGCAGTTTTTGAGCAATGTAAGTAAATCAGCATGTAGAACTGCACACATTACCCAGCAGTCTTATGTGTTCCATACTGGCCGAGCACTGGGCCACAGAACCAAACTGGACTTTACTTAATACTTAAACCAGCAGTGGCTCTTTGAAACAGGCAGCACGGAGCCGTTTGTGTAATTGTAACACTGACTTGAATGAGTAATTTATTACGACTGTGGCATGTTGATGTGGTTTCGGGTGCCGCCTGCCTGAAGCACAATCTCTCAGTATGCTAATGAGCTCCATCTTAAATATGTACACTCCTCATTTCCATACAAATTCAATTAACCCGTCTGAGAGAGGAAATAAAAGAAACCGAAGCTTCTGATTGATGCTTTTGTGCGACGAAAGTACAAAGAACGTAAACTGATGAAAGTAACAACAGGAAAATCCACCTTCTGCATCCATGATCACTTTCTGTGACCGAAAGCTCTCGGTCTGGGAAGGTTTACAGGTGATTAATTAAATATTCAGGGGTCTTAAAGAGACTAACGAGGCCTGTGCTAATGCTATGCTCAAACACACACACACACACACACGGTCATGTCAACTTTTAATGACTTGCTTCAAGCACATTGTCCAATTAAACACTATTGTAATTGGGACACATTAATCCGACGCATATCAACGAAGTGGCATCGTAACCGTAGCCCACGTTCTCCCCCTGGCACACCCAACCTCAGCCTCAATATGCAACATTTACATATTAGACAATTAACCAGATTGATCTGTGGTGTCTCTGCTGAGAGGTGAAAGCAGGTCTGTGTCTCTGCTGGGGTTTGCTCGCGCCGGCCTTCAATCACCGGTGTCAAGGAGAACGCAGACGCCGACTCTTCATTAGCATACGGCTAATTAGGCCAGCGCATATACGGACTCTCTCCAGAGCGATTAATATTTGATCTGTTTTTACCAGCTTTTATCTACCAGTCAACCGTAAACATGGGATTGATTTACATGTTCTGATTCTTTTTTATTCTTAATAAAAGTAATATTTCTTTTTAAATAAATTAACTAAAATATTTATTTATTACATTAAATCTAGTTGCATAACATTCAATATTTTTAGCTTAATAGTATTTTTTTATTATTAATAAAAGAAAAATTATATTTCCTTTTTGAAATAAATCCATCAATTTATTGTTTATTTATTGTTTGTTTATTTATTTATTTATTACATCAAATCTAGTTAAATAACTTTAAATAAATTTAGCATAATAGTATTTATTATTATTAATGAAAAAAAAGTAATATTTTCTTTTAAAAAATTCATCAAAATATTTATTTATTTATTTATTTCAATAAATCTAGTTACATAACATTAAATATTTTTAGCCTAATATAATTTTTTTATTATTAATAAAAGTAAAGTTATATTTCTCTTTCAATACATCCACCAAATATTTATTTATTTATTTATTTATTTATTTATTTATTTATTTATTTATTTATTTATTTATTTATTTACTACTTACAGTGTATCACAAAAGTGAGTACACCCCTCACATTTCTGCAGATATTTAAGTATATCTTTTCATGGGACAACACTGACAAAATGACACTTTGACACAATGAAAAGTAGTCTGTGTGCAGCTTATATAACAGTGTAAATTTATTCATCCCTTAAAATAACTCAATATACAGCCATTAATGTCTAAACCACCGGCAACAAAAGTGAGTACACCCCTTAGTGAAAGTTCCTGAAGTGTCAATATTTTGTGTGGCCACCATTATTTCCCAGAACTGTCTTAACTCTCCTGGGCATGGAGTTTACCAGAGCTTCACAGGTTGCCACTGGAATGCTTTTCCACTCCTCCATGACGACATCACGGAGCTGGCGGATATTCGAGACTTTGCGCTCCTCCACCTTCCGCTTAAGGATGCCCCAAAGATGTTCTATTGGGTTTAGGTCTGGAGACATGCTTGGCCAGTCCATCACCTTTACCCTCAGCCTCTTCAATAAAGCAGTGGTCGTCTTAGAGGTGTGTTTGGGGTCATTATCATGCTGGAACACTGCCCTGCGACCCAGTTTCCGGAGGGAGGGGATCATGCTCTGCTTCAGTATTTCACAGTACATATTGGAGTTCATGTGTCCCTCAATGAAATGTAACTCCCCAACACCTGCTGCACTCATGCAGCCCCAGACCATGGCATTCCCACCACCATGCTTGACTGTAGGCATGACACACTTATCTTTGTACTCCTCACCTGATTGCCGCCACACATGCTTGAGACCATCTGAACCAAACAAATTAATCTTGGTCTCATCAGACCATAGGACATGGTTCCAGTAATCCATGTCCTTTGTTGACATGTCTTCAGCAAACTGTTTGCGGGCTTTCTTGTGTAGAGACTTCAGAAGAGGCTTCCTTCTGGGGTGACCGCCATGCAGACCAATATGATGTAGTGTGCGGCGTATGGTCTGAGCACTGACAGGCTGACCCCCCACCTTTTCAATCTCTGCAGCAATGCTGACAGCACTCCTGCGCCTATCTTTCAAAGACAGCAGTTGAATGTGACGCTGAGCACGTGCACTCAGCTTCTTTGGACGACCAACGCGAGGTCTGTTCTGAGTGGACCCTGCTCTTTTAAAACGCTGGATGATCTTGGCCACTGTGCTGCAGCTCAGTTTCAGGGTGTTGGTAATCTTCTTGTAGCCTTGGCCATCTTCATGTAGCGCAACAATTCGTCTTTTAAGATCCTCAGAGAGTTCTTTGCCATGAGGTGCCATGTTGGAACTTTCAGTGACCAGTATGAGAGAGTGTGAGAGCTGTACTACTAAATTGAACACACCTGCTCCCTATGCACACCTGAGACCTAGTAACACTAACAAATCACATGAAATTTTGGAGGGAAAATGACAAGCAGTGCTCAATTTGGACATTTAGGGGTGTAGTCTCTTAGGGGTGTATTCACTTTTGTTGCCGGTGGTTTAGACATTAATGGCTGTATATTGAGTTATTTTGAGGGAAGAATAAATTTGCACTGTTATATAAGCTGCACACAGACTACTTTTCATTGTGTCAAAGTGTCATTTTGTCAGTGTTGTCCCATGAAAAGATATACTTAAATATCTGCAGAAATGTGAGGGGTGTACTCACTTTTGTGATACACTGTACATAAAGTCTAGTTACTTAACACTCAACACATTTAGCTTAATAGTATTTTTTATTCTTAATAAAAGTAAAGTAATATTTCTTTTTTTTTAAATCCACCAATTTATTTATTTATTTATTTATTACTTACATCAAATCTAGTTAAATAACATTCAATATGTTTAGCATAATAGTACGTGATTTGATTTATTCACTTTTCTTTGACAAGGTTTTGTTTTTAATTCTTATATTTTATTTTCATATCAATTTATTCCATAGTTTATTTTATAAAAATGTGTTTATATTAACTTTTTATTTATTGTATTTATTTAAGTGTTTTGTTGTTTTAATAATGTAATTACTTTGCAATATTTGTTTATGTTGTTATTATTATTATTATTATTTTTATTATTTTACATTACATTTTATATTACAGTTAAATCTATTTGGATTTAATTAAATTTAAGGGTTTTTTTGGTTATGAAAAATATCTAAATGTAACTTTACTACATGTTTATACTGTATACCTGCAATTTTCTTTTAGATTTTTAATAAATATATATTTTTTTTAGATTAATAGTTATAGAGCCGTTATTATTTTTAATATTAAGAGCAATGTGAATAACTACAAACTGGTAAACAGGTTTATTATAACTGTGTGGGTCAGTCGTAGCCTAGTGGGTAGAGTTTGGGCTATCAGTCGGAAGGTTGTGGGTTTGAATCTTGGCTCTGCCATGCAATCACTGTAGGACCTCTGAGCAAGGCCCTTGTCTCTTTCAGCTCAGACAGTGGCTGACCCTGCGCTCTGACCCGTTGTACTCTACATTAATGTGTGTATACGTATTTTGTGTCTAAACATAAAACTAGATCGTATTTCTCTTTTAGTGTAATTTAAAATATATTTGTACATTTTTGCTATTTCGTTTTTATGTGGATTTATTTTTGTCTTAGTTTTAAATGATTTAAACTCCAAAAATCCTGCCAGAAATCCCCAAACTGTCTCACATTTTTACCCGAGATAATTCAGCATGTCCAAAAATATTTACTCAGATTTGCTTGATGATGTGAGTTCCACAGCGTATGTGTGTGTGTGTGTGTGTGTGTGTGTGTGTGCGTGTGTGTGTGTGTGTGTGTGTGTGCGTGTGTGTGTGTTGTTCTTGGCAGGCCCTGCTGAGTCGGAGGGGATCATCCGCTCGATGATATGAGAATAATGGGGGTGCATTCACGGCTAATAAAACAGATTCGGGTTCATCTCGGCTGGTTCTGTTCCAGGAATAAGATTTGTGTAGCTGAGGTCGTTCTAGACGATAGATCAGAGCGCACGTGTCCTAATAATTCTGCACAGGACCAGTAATTCATGTAGGAACCTCAAACAACCTTTTAAAACAACTGCAACCTCTTATATAGCCAAAATGTTTTATTAATACCATTTTTAAAGGTGACGACATTGTTTTTATTTTATAATTTTAACATGAGTGTATTCTTTTCTGGCACGGTGGCTCGGTAAGTCGCCTCACAACAAGAAGGACCTGGGTTCAATTCCCAGATGGACCGGTACGGGTCCTTTCTGTGTGGAGTTTGCATGTTCTCCCTGTGTCTGTGTGGGTTTCCTCCGAGAGCACCGGTTTCCTCCCAAAGTCCAAAGACCTGCAAGTGAGGTGAATTGGAGATACTAAACTAAACCCTGTGTGTGTCCAAAACTGGATGAAGCGGTGACTTAATATTTGTATATTTATGTTTTATGTTCAGAATGTCCCCCAACATACTTATATAGATTTACAATCTATATAATCTTACAATAACAAGCATATTCCACTGTGTTATAATGTCAGGGACCTCCGGGTAGATTTGCCCGCCCCCATGTTTAATTTATGGCTCCAGCGTTGTCATATATTCATGTGTGCAGCACAATGAAACTCTTTTCTTTTCTTGACATGTCCAGGCTTGTTAGAGCACTGAGGTCAAAAGTGCAGACTCATCAGATAATGCCTCTGTAGCTCAGAACTTAAACCTAAAAAAGGGGTAACAGTGGCTGCTTTTCAGGGCCGGAATTCAAATCCTCAACTCTATTTTGGACAGCAAGTACACTGCAACTTCTTTTTTAGCCAAAATGCTTTATGAATACCTTTCTTTCTTTCTTTCTTTCTTTCTTTCTTTCTTTCTTCCTTCCTTCCTTCCTTCCTTCCTTCCTTCCTTCCTTCCTTCCTTCCTTCCTTCCTTCCTTCCTTCCTTCCTTCCTTCCTTCCTTCCTTCCTTCCTTCCTTCCTTCCTTCTTCTTTCTTTCTTTCTTTCTTTCTTTCTTTCTTTCTTTCTTTCTTTCTTTCTTTCTTTCTTTCTTTCTTTCTTTCTTTCTTTCTTTCTTTCTTTCTTTCTTTCTTTCTTTCTTTTCTTTCTTTTTGTATTTTCTTCCTTTCTTTTCTTTCTTTTTGTATTTTCTTCCTTTCTTCCTTTCTTTCTTTCTTTTTTTCTTTCTTCCTTTCTTTCTTTCTTTCTTTCTTTCTTTCTTTCTTTCTTTCTTTCTTTCTTTCTTTCTTTCTTTCTTTCTTTCTTTCTTTCTTTCTTTCTTTCTTTCTTCCTTTCTTTCTTTATTTCTTTTCTGTCTTTTTTTATTTTCTTTATTTTCTTTTTGTCTTTCTGTTTTTCCTTCTTTCTTTCTTTCTTTATTTATTATATGTATTTATTTATCTTTTTTTAATCTCATCTCAACATGAATGAAAAAAGTTTGTTTGTTAGTTGTTTTAGTTGTTTAGTCTTTGCTACCACTGCGCTGGAACCACTGAAGGTTCTACCCAGTATAAGCATGGTGTTCAAGTGAAACTTTAACAAAAAATACTTTATATTTTACATACGTCATCCCATAAGGCATCAAGTTTAACCACAGGGTCCTTTACCAGGTCCTTCACAGGGTCGGCGGTGTGCTCTTTTACTCCTGCCAGCACTACACCGGTGGTGACAAACTAAAGCCAAACTGACAAGCTGAATTAGCGAGCGACTTTGTTCCTGAACCACAGCACTTCCTTTTAAAACTATAAGCAATACACAGCAACATTTATTCCCCAAACTCTCTTCCACATGATCAGTTCAAATCTAGTTTTTTTTCCATCTGAACGTACTTACAGTGTTAAAGCTGAAGATCTCAGCGTGTTCAGCTCTGGTTGTAATTAACGCTGCTTTTGGAAGCTTTTTTTTTTTACCAGTACCGGCAAATGTGATTCACTGTGTTTGGGTTGGGTTGCGCGGTGGCTCGGTGGGTAGCACTGTCGCCTCACAGCAAGAAGGTCCTGAGGTCGGTTGCCAGGTTGTTGACGTGGGTTTCCTCCCACAGTCCCACAGAGTGTGTGTGTTAAGGTGTGAATGTGTGCCTTGTGCTCATTGAGAGCTGGGATAGGGTCCAGCACCCCCTGCGACCCTGATTAGGGTAAGCAGCTTAGTGAAGTGAATTCTTAGAAAGAGCCTCACCAAGTACGGAGGACAACGCTACCCCCTCCATATTCCTCCACCAATCACAGAGTAGGATTTAATGTTTTAATGGATACAGGGTTATATTATTTCTGCTCTTATTTTTCTTAGACATCGCAAAGTCTCAAGTTCTTGGTATTTTAGTGTATTAGCTACCTATAAAGCTTCAAGTTTGCAATACATGACCTTATAAACTCATCTATCATCCAAAATCTAATTTCGAAATGCATTGCAGCTTTGTTGGCCAGTTAGACGGACACAGGATATGTCCCAGTTTACGAGACCACTCGAATGCACCATTACTGTTAGAACAATTTCACATGACAAACAGACGTGCTAGGCAGGACAGAAAAAACGGTTTCAGTTAGAAGGTTCAGTACAGGAAATCATTTAGCCAGCAGACTGTAGTGTGTTTGTACTGAGTGTTTGAGAGGAAAGTCCCCTGTAGAAATAATGACAGGCTGCTTTGTAATTTCACCAACATTCCTGTACATTTAACCCTTTTCTCCTAAATAAATCTGAAAAACGTGTATTATTATTATTATTATTATTATTATTATTATTATTATTATTATTATTATTATTATTACTATTGTTATTATTATTATTACTTTATTACTATTACTATTATTACTATTACTATTACTATTATTATTGCTATTATTATTGTTATTATTTTATTATTATTATTATTATTATTATTATTATTACTATTGTTATTATTATTATTACTTTATTATTATTACTATTATTACTATTACTATTACTATTATTATTGCTATTGTTATTGTTATTATTTTATTATTATTATTATTAGTAGTAGTAGTAGTAGTAGTAGTAGTGGTATTACTATTATTATTATCATTATTATCATTATTTTTATTATTGTTATTAATATTATTATTATTACTATTACTATTATTATTGTTATTATTATTGTTATTATTATTATTATTATTATTGTTGTTGTTGTTGTTGTTGCTGCTGCTGTTAATCAATGCCTCACAACATCCAGACTTTGTTTTTATGATTTTTTTGTTTGTTTTTGAGCTTCTTTAAACCGAAGAAGGGTACAGTCATGCTGAAACAGGAAAGGGCATTCCCTAAATTGTGGGTGCAAAGTTGGACGCATGTCATTTCCTTTATATAACTGATTTATTACACCTGTTAGCAACTGTTCTGGCCCAAAACACAGGCATTCAATAATTTGAAGGGGCGTCCCAATACTTTTGTCCATATAGTGTATAAATAAAAATACAGTTTTGTGCTTGTTTTGTAGCGTGATAAGAAAACAACGTCCTCCTCAATCTGCAATATTTATTCTTTATTCAAAACAGAAGTGAAATGTAGTGAGAGTGCATTAGGGACGGCGGATCTAATTGGTTCCATTTTGCTGATAAATTTGGTCATTTGTTGTGTTTACCAGCCTGCAAATCCTGCGAGATGTCGAACATTTTCCTCTCACAATAGTTTACGCCGAGCGCATTAGCGAACTTAATTAATCCACTTCATTAACTGCTTTCATGTGGAGGAATGACGTCAGACGTGTAAAAATCATCCTGACACACACTGCATGCAAACACAGGAAACCGAGTTAATAACCCAACGTCCTCCAGCGCACCAGACCGAAGAGTCAGTATTAACGTTTTACTACATATATAAAGATAAAAATATTGTATTTTTATTGCTTTTGGTCGTGGATTTTGCAACATGTAATTCTGACCAAGCCACAAATTATGACCTGTTTATGATTTTATTTGTATTTATTTACATTTGCTGTATTAAGCAGACGCTGTTATCTAAAGCGACTTACAGTTATGACTGAATACACTTTAAGCAATTGAGGGTTAAGGGCCTTGTTCAAGAGCCCAACAGTGGCAGCTTGACAGTGGTGGGGCTTGAACCAGCAGCCTTCTGATTACTAGTCCAGTACCTTAACCACTGAGCCTTAAACACTGAGCTACTCATGTATGGTTCCTTAAACAAGTCATTTCCTTACATAAGTTTTATATTATTTCTTGTGTAAATATTTATCTACACTATGAGATCAAAAGTATTCGGACGCCTGACCATGAGCTTGGTATTAAAACAGACTGACCCTCTATGTGATCTTTTCAGTTAACAACAGCCGCTCTTTTTGGACAAAAGTATCGGAATGCCCCTTACCCAGCTCCACTTACCACATAGAAGCACTTTGTGGTTCTACAATTACTGACTGTAGTCCATCTGTTTCTCTACATGCTTTGTTACCCCCCTTTCATGCTGTTCTTCAATGTTCAGGACCCCCCACAGGACCACCACAGAGCAGTGGATCAGACACAGCAGCGCTGCTGGAGTTTTTAAACACTTCACTGTCACTGCTGGACTGAGAATAGTCCACCAACCAAAAATATCCAGCCAACAGCACTCCATAGGCAGCGTCCTGTGACCACTGATGAAGGTCTAGAAGATGACCGACTCAAACAGCAGCAATAGATGAGCGATCGTCTCTGACTTTACATCTACAAGGTGGACCAACTAGGTAGGAGTGTCTAATAGAGTGGACAGTGAGTGGACTCAGTATTTAAAAACTCCAGCAGCGCTGCTGTGTCTGATCCACTCATACCAGCACAACACACACTAACACACCACCACCATGTCAGTGTCACTGCAGTGCTGAGAATGATCCACCACCTAAATAATTCCTGCTCTGTGGTGGTCCTGTGGGGGTCCTGACCATTGAAGAACAGGGTGAAAGCAGGTTAAAAAGTATGTAGAGAAACAGACTTTTATTTTAATGAGGACATAAAGCTATTTTTTTTTTTCTAACACCCTCCGCTGAGGCACCCGGGTGAAGCCTTTGCTTTAAAACATGTTATATAGTGAAATTACTCCTCAGGCTTAAGACTAAGTGATGCTGACACACCGTAATTATGTCCACGACATAGAAAATTAATCAGTCGCACATCTGTGGAGACGATTTTAACATCTGTCAGTCACTCCGACAACATATGATGGATAATCGTCATGCTGCGTTTGCTCCCCCTGCCCGCCCCTCCGTCAGGGAAGATTTTCCATTCAGCACCTCGGGTTTATGATGCGCGGCTCTACAGCTGGAGTTATTAGCCCATTTGCAGAAATCTATCAGATGGGACATCCATAACACCATGTGTCATTTGCATAAATATCCATATTTGACAGCAGACGCAGCAATCAGGGTCGCAAGAGAGGAAATGAAACCAAAAAAAAAAGAAAGAAGGAGAAGATGCTCGTCTCATCTCATCAGGAGGGATTTTAAACAATTTGTGGTACAGGACACACACACATACACACTGTACCGCTGGTATGAAAACATATTTATTTACTCAGGCCATTGATTAGTTTTTTTTTCAGACTAGTGGTGTGTGGCTCCGGTCCTGGAGATCTGGGGTCTGGGCGGTGCATGTTTTGTCAGATTTGCTGGTGCTGCGTGTTGGCTTCTGGTTGAGTCCAGCTTCTGGACTCTGGGACCGGAGCTGTCCACCCCGAATGTAGACAAAGGCGCAGAGCTTGGGGGGTTCTTGGTCATAGACACTTGTGGTGATCAGGGATGTCGGGTTGCTGTTGTCGTTCTGCCTCTCTTGTCCGATCACTTAGGTTTGATGACGGTGGGGTAGGTGGGCGCTGATGTCCTGCAAAAGCCGTCATGACCTTGTTACCTGCTCGCTCTCCCTTTTAGTTATGCTGTAATAATTAGAGGTGCCGGAGTCTAAAGATACTCTCTGTAAAACTGATATTTTACTTAATTCACATTTTACATTTTTAACTACATTTTCTGTTGTTTTACCCCGAGGTGGTTCTGATGGAAACCTGTTTACCCTCTCGAGGTTAAAGAATGAAGTCGAGACTGCCATGCCAACAATGCTGCTCCTGCTAGATGTGACGGAAACCTGCTGTGTTTGCACCAAGAATGTCAAGAACTCACTACAGACTTTATTACAGACTGGACTGAATGATAACTCCAATTATTTTTGCTAGTTATAACTTTTAGTTCATTTTAATTTGTGTGTGTATGATTTGTGTAAATCCTAGTTATTAAAATTATTCTCCAGGCCACCCAAGAAGGACGGGCCCTGCTGAGTCTGGTTCCTCTAAAGGTTTCTTCCTGTATTTTTAAGGGAGTTTTTCCTTGTCACTGTCGCCCTCGGCTTGCTCAACAGGGGTTTTTGTTTTTGTGTCTGTTGGTCCTGGTTCTGTAAAGTTGCTTTGAGACAATGTCTACTGTAAAAAGCGCTATACAAATAAACTTGACTTGACTTGGCTGTGTTGATCACAGTCTTAGCTGTACATAACAAACAATCATAAACTGGTGTGTAAAAGTATTTGCCCCCTTATCAGCTGCCTTTGTTATTGCATATTTCTCACCCTGAATGAGCTTAGGTCAATAAACAAGACATAATAATAATAATAATAATAATAATAATAATAATAAAGAAATGTACAGAGTTAAAAATAAATGTATTTATTTATCCATGAACAAAACCGTCCTTGGACCACCGGTCCAAGTTGTGGTGGAGGTGATGATGGTAGGGGCTTCTGTACTGCGCCAGAAACTGGAAGACATGTCATTAGTGGGTGCCTAGTGGGTGGAGCTTTGTGTTATCAATTGGAAGATTGTAAGTTTGAATCCAATCTCTGCTATGCAGCCACTGTTGGGCCCTTGAGCAAGGCCCTTGTTTGGAATATGCGGACAAAGAATTTCACTGTACATTGTACTGTACGGCCTTCTTCATTATTGAGGAAATGATGAGTTTACAGTGTCGGGAAATGTTTTAAAATGTGAGATCATCTGTCCATGAGCTGAAGATGAAGGTGTGTAATTTTGCTGGAGGAATATGAAGCACTACACTGGGAGTCGCTGTATTTTTGTCTGATTGTACTGAATCATTTCAGCGTTTGGGTTTTTTTCCTGACTCAGTGTTCTGCTCTTTGTGTAGTTGAGAGGAACGCTGAGTGAACGCAGCTTAGCAGGATGTGTCTGATAATCTCTTTAATGGTGTCGGCTCTACACATAAAGCGCTCCCTTATCCCGAGCTTACCTGCCGTTCGGGAGACGTTGGCAGAGTTTCAGATGAAGTGTTTTGAGAAGAAGCAGCCCTTAGCTTTGGTGTGGTCGTACAGATCTCCATCGGGCGGGTGTGTACGTGTCCCAGCGAGCGCCGGTGCGGTTTAATCATGGCGTGGCTCCTGGCTGGCCTTTTCTCTCCGCTCTGTAACGCCGCGCTCGACTCCCACGGCGCTTCGGAGATCAGAGGAATCTCTGGGTGGCAGGACGAACGCTGGCGTGCAGCTGCGGCTCCACACAGGAAGTGGAGATCAGCCGCTGTCCCACACACAGAGTTCAGATCACGGACGAGGAGGAAGTGCTAACAGAGCGCAGCGCAGCGCCGCGCGGTTATTCCATCCTTCTGTTTCTCACACTACAGATTTCTGATTAGCGCTAGACGTGCCATGAACTTTGACCCTAGCTGAGATGGTTTTTGTGAGACCTGTCGCTGAACACTTGGAGAGCAGGACGGACACGTGTGAAGATTCATGACAGTTCCAAATCACCATCATTTGTGGTGGAAGTGGAAGAATGGCTCTCGCTGTGTTTCAGTGGAGGCCCAGAAACTTAGAAATGGTTTTGTCACCCTTTATAGCCTTTTTAATTCTTTATTTCTTTATTCATTTATTTATTTATTCATTCATTCATTCATTTTTATTAATTTTTTAATGTTATTTATCTATTATTTATTTATTTTATTATGATTTTTATTTTTTAAATATTTATTTATTGTATTATAATTGATTTTTTTTATTATTTATTTTATTATTTATATATTTATTATTTTAATATGTTGTTTATTTTTTATTTATGTATTTTATTAATTACTTTTATTTTTTTTAATTTTTATTTTTAATATGTTATTTTTTTATTATTTTTTTATTTATTTATTTAATTATTTTAATATTTAGTCATTTACATTAATATGTTATTTATTAATTATTTATTTTTAATATGTAAGGTATTTATTATTTCTTTATTTTATTGTATTATTATTTCTTTATTTATATATTATTTTAAAATGTTATTTATTTTTATTTATGTATTTTATTAGTTCTTTTTATTTTTTAATATTTTGTATAGTATGTAATTATTTTTTATTTATGTTTTTATTTATTTTAATATTTATTCATTTATTTTTAATATGTTATGTATTTATTTATAATTTATTTATAATTTATATTTATTTATATTTTATTGTATTTTATTTTGGAATTCTCTTGATTTTGACCTAGTGTCTCTGTGGATACTTTAATTTATTTTTTTATTTTTTTATTTTTTATTTATTTATTTATTTTATTTATTTTATTTTTTTTTTTTTTTGGGGGGGGGGGGGGGGGGGGGGATTCTACAATGTTCCTGAGTTAAACACGTGTTTTGTAGGTATTATAAGGGTTCATGTGCAATAACAGACACATAAAACACCCTAATAGGGTTTTACCTGTCTCATGGACAGATGATCTTACATTATCCTTACTTTATTATTTATTTATTGATTGATTTTTTTTTTTGCTAGTCAACCAGGTTCTTTTATAGCAAATCACCTACAGACCATCACACCACCTCCTACATGTCTGACTGTTTGTTATCCAATAAGTTCCATGTTTTTAAGGTCTGTAATCTGCTCTGACGGATCTCAGGTTCATTCCTGGTTCTCCTGCTCATTTACTCATTACTTACTCACTCCTGAGACGCTGATACGTCTCGGCTTTCGGTTTTCTCCCAGCACTGTGGTGGGTCCTTCGTTCCCCTCGTGTTGAAATCTGGGCGCCGCTGAGGAAAGCCGCGCGGTGGGAGGCCAGCGGGTTTTAGCGTGATGGAGGGAATTACTGTTACCCTCCTAAATCCTAAATCCCGTCTCTCCATGTTTCCTCTGGAAGGCTTCAGATCTCACTCGGACCTTCACTCACTGCAGCAGGCAGCCTGTGTGAACAGGAAGTCGTCTCTGGCATGTGGTGTTATATAAAAAAATTATATTTTCACATCTTGGATTGTGTTTTCTTTTATATATCACACACGTTTCCCCTCCTTCAGCGCAGAACAATCAGGAGTGGAAACATCGGCGTGATCTATAGGCTACAGATGATAAAAGTGCTGACAGGTCTGCAGGGGACATTTTTATGTATCGCTACTCATATTCAAGAGCACAATGTGTAAAACCCAAAGAAGGGTTGTGTGTTCACAAAAAAAAGTATTTGGATGCCTGACTATGAGCTTGTTGGACATTCTATTTCAAAAACAAATGCTATTAAAATAGACCGACCTTTATTAATCTGTTTGGCTATAACAACAGCCACTCTTGGGAGAAGGCTTCTCACAAGACTTTGAAATACGTCTGTGGGAATTTGTGCTGGTCAAGAAAGCCTCAGTTGACGTTCTGATTCATTCCAGAGCTGTTCAGTTTCTTTAAACCGAGCTTTTTTGTCTTTATGTCTGGAACGGGAAAGGACCTTCCCTAAACTGTTGCTGCAAAGTTGGAAGCATATCATTCCCATTATATGATAGATTCATTACACCTGTTAGCAATTATTGGCTGTAATACACTCACTCACTTTCTTAACCGCTTATCCAATCAGGGTTGCAAGGGGGTGCTGGAGCCTATCCCAGCTTTTCAATGGGCGCAAGGCACACAGTAACACCCTGGACGGGGCGCCAGTCCATCGCAGGGCATCCAGGGTGTTACTGTGTGCCTTGTGCCCATTGAAAAGCTGGGATAGGCTCCACCACCCCCCTGCGACCCTGATTGGATAAGCGCTTAAGAAAGTGAGTAAGTGAGTTTAGTATGTTCAGTTGACTAAATTGAAAGCAGGTTTGTTTGTTTCAGGGCGTGGCTTTAAATAGAAGACCTAGTGGATGAGCTAAATCTGCCCTGTGGTTTTAAACCTGCTAGCTTCAGATAAAACAGCTAGACATGGCTTATATTCCTTTAATGTAAATATAAATTGATAAACCGTTAATAAACCATTACATTTCTTTCTTTCTCATCTCTGTTAGCTCCACTATCCTGCCTTCGCTAGAGTTAGCACTCTGGTTAAACCAGCCACCAGTTTGAAAATAGAAATAGCATTTCTGCCTCTATTTCTTCTAATTGTAATCACCTGTCCCCCGGCGTGTGAACGCTTTTTCACTTTCCAGGCGCTCTCAAGTCGATCCAATCCATTTTACCCATCTGCCAATCTAAATCTAGCAGATCAGCGCTCATCTCCTCGTCTCTCTGGCTGTGTCCAATCAATTAGAGCTTCCAATCAGATCTCCGGCGCCGATGTGCTCGCAATCCCCTCCTTTAATACTGCGGCTAATAGAAGGAATTGGAGTTAAATAATAAAGTGTACACAAGTGAGGGTTGAGGTGTTCTCTGTGGACCTGTTCTGGCTCTCTGAGCATCAGCTTCTCTAGTGGGGTGTGACATACTGCGATACGCAAGATGTCCCAGCATAACTCCTGTTTAGTGCTGAATTAACCAGGTCTAATTGGCCCTGCTGAGCTTTTTTATTCCTTATATAGTAAAATTAAGCTTCTGATCTTTGGAGGAAAATGTTTGTATAAGGGCGCATTCACATGTGAAGCGTTTTGCACTTGGTGAGTTTTTTCTCAGCGCCCGGCTTGAGCGGTGCTGTAAAACGTCATCAAAGCGCAAATATGAGATGAATCTGCATTTGTGTGGAATAACCAGTGTGTCAAATCCAGTGTTACAGCTCCACATGTATCTGTGTTCATCTGGATTTTCCTCCCTGTTTCACTTTTAAACTTGTGTTACAGCTCGAGGTTCTGAGAAATTGTGAGAATCAGAATCAGCTTCTCCCAGAGTCTTCTGGTTCAAAATAAAGCTTAATGTGGTTTAATGTTGTAAAAGAACGATACAGGAGCACTAAACTTCTCTTCATTATTACTGCTCATAAGTTCCTCTCCACTAATGACATTCCTTGCTCATTATTTTAGTACAATAAGTCACGTTAAGTTCACGTTAAGCCTGAGTCGCTTTTATAGCATTATATCAAACAGTTCGTCTCATTAGAGGAGCTTTGAAAAGGTCAGTGGCAACCTGGGTCAAAGCTCAGTCAGGTGAACTTTGAATCGCAAGTCCAACATGGCAAAAGTACACACTCCATAGGAAGCACGGCACAGCCGGAGCACTAAGGATTTTGCCGCTTCTCATGTTGATGCTCCCTAAGTGTGCATTTACATCTGAGGGTGCAAATTGATGCTTTGCCCAGTGCTTTCTCTCAGATTCTGATCAACAACTGACCATTCAGTCTTCTGCACTTTATTACAGGTGTACAACCTTTAAAATGAAACAATAAGGCACTACTAGTGCTTATTACTGTCCAGGAAGCTTGTATGTTTAGTCTAGCATATATTGTGATCTGTTGTGCTACTCTTATTAATGAACCAGCCCATAAAGAATCACAATGTGCAAGATGCTGTCGTTTGGTCATTTGCCGCTCTAAAATGTAACAGAAGGATCCGAATGCCACGACGCCCAGGGCCGGGATGTAATGTCTCCGCAAAGCGCGGCCGTTAAACTTAATCGACACATGGCGCTACCCGCTGATCTGGCTTTGTGTAACAATTAAGCCCTGCAACAACACAAAAAATTACCGTTAAACACCACTGAATGAATAATGCACACGGAGATCCGCTCCGAACTCTAGATCACGCCGCTTTATCGTCCACAAACGCGCACTGTAAATCAAGTGCGTATAAAGTGCCGGCGGATAGAAGCGTCCCCTCCGCCAGCTCGTAAAGCTTCGGGGGCCTCTTCGGCGCAAATGGCCACGCTGTGCGGGAGAGTAAAATCGCTGGATAAGATAGCGGGCTTGATTTAGGGTCGTTTGCATTTGGCTCGGCCACTGACTATCTACCCCAGTCTATTTGGGTTGTTTATGGAATCAGCGCATGTTCCGAGCGGAGCTGCAGCGCCGCTAATGTGGTGATATATGAAACAGATTAGGTGCTACACTGTACCGGAATGAAGGAATGATAGAGGAAATAACGCACGGTGGAATTTATGAATTTCTACACCAGCATGGTACATGTGAAATAACGTGGTCAGACTTAAGATCATGTATGTGTTTCTGTCTCACTGTTGGACTGATGAGTTCAAAGGAATACAGACGTACTAAACACACAGGAATGGACGAAAACAGGAAGCTGTAACAATACAAAGCAGAACGGCATAAATGTGGGACCTTCTGCTGCGTAACGATGGAACAATGTTGAATCTGATTGGAGAGATTCTTGATAATTCAAGCAGTGTGTACATTATCATCCTGGTTAATAAAAACATAAAGTATTTGCACCCTATTGTGTGTGTGTGTGTGTGTGTGTGTGTGAGTGAGTGTGTGAGTGTTATCCAGTCCTTGTTACTTTGCTTAGTCCTGTGTGTCCATGTCCTTAGCTTAGTCCATGTGAAGAGTTAGCTTAGCGTAGCAATTAGCATTCTAGTTAGTTTAGTCTAGTGATCCTTGTTATACCTGACTAGTTTAGCATTTAGCAATTAGCATTAGTGTAGCCTTAGTTTAGTTCATGCTGTTTGATATGCTTGTGTATTATTGTTGTGTTCCTGTTTGGTCCTTGTCTTCTTTCAATAAACTTGTCTAAAACATTTCTGTGTGTGTGTCTGTCGCTTAGCTTCCTCCTAGCAATCCAGTTAAGCCCTGCATTACGTGACCCATACCAATATTAATCCCCCTGCAAATGGCATAAGACAATATGGTTTGAAGGCATCTTTTGGCTTCCTCCAAACTCTCCTTATGACAAATTGTTTTATTTATTTATTTAACTTATAATATATAATATAATATATACAGTATATATTTTTTTTTTTATTTGTATTTTTTTTTCCAAATGCCATTAAGCTCATTAATAACTATAACTGACCTGTTGTTTACATGCCGCACTTTACATATACAGTACATATACCTTGTAACTCAAGGTCCGCTAAACTCAAAATCTTTGAAACTCAACGCCCTTTGTCGATAAATTTGTTCCCTTAAACTAAAAAAAAAAAAATGATATATTTAATTTCTAATAACAATGAAAAGCTGCTTTGTTCAGCGCCCGGCTTGATTGGGGTGCTAAAGCAACATCAAAGTGTTAATATGAGACGAATCTAGATTTGTGTGGAATAACCGTCAGATCCAGTGTTACAGCTCCACGTGTATCTGTGTTTATATGGATTTTCCTCCCTGTTTCACTTTTAAACTTCTGTTACAGCTCGAGCTTCTGAGAAACTTGGGAGAATCAGAATCAGCTTCTCCCAGAGTCTAAAACGCTTCTGGTTCAAAATAAAGCTTAACGTGGTTTAATGTATTAAATGATGACACAGAAACACTAAACTTCTCTTCATTATCACTGCTCATAAGTTTCTCTCCACTAATGACATTCCTTACTCGTTGTTTTACAACAATAAGTCACGTTAAGCTTTGTGCAAAGTTTTTATTTTTAACTGTTTTAGTGTATAAGTGTCAAAAACAACCCCATTATTTTACATCAGCCTAAAATATCTGCAGTTCCACAGGACCATGGAACACATTAACAGGTTTCCCAAACATCCTTATGGGAAAAAATACCTTGAAACTCAATGCCTTTAAAACTCAACACGACTCCCAGAACCCATTGACGTTGAGTTTCAAGGTACTACTGTATTATCATGTAATTTTGTTTTTAATTTTTATTATTTATCTTATGCTATTTTGTCTATTTTTTGTATATATGCACATTTTTCTTGCGTACATTTTCTGCATAGTGTTTAGTCCATGTACTATACTGTCTGTATATTGTAGAGCGCAAACAAATTCCTTGTGTGTTCAAACATACTTGATGAATAAAGCAGATTCTGATTCTGATTCTGATTCTATTCCTCTGCCACGACTTGAACGATTGCATTTCAAATGCCTCCGTATTAGCGTATAGAAAATCTGCAGCTCTGATGACCTCATGGGAATTTTTCCTTCCCCGCAGATCTTTTCCCTCCGTTTGTTTGGCGTCTATTTTAAACCTCCGGGCCTCTCTAAGTGCCCCGCACTCAGGAAACGGGGGCAAAAGTCAAGAAGGCCGGAGTCTGAGAATCTTTAAACAAAACATTACGACTGATTAGTCAGCGTTTGGTTCTCCTGCACGCAGAGTAAAGCATGACGCCACGATTCTGACACGCTGAACGCTTTTCTGACATGAAGTCACTTCCACTGTGCTTTAGAAAGCGTCTTTATAAATACTCTGATTTGTTTCTGTATAAAACCTCGCCTGGTCCGAATATAGTCTAGCGTAAATAGCTTGGAAATCTGATGCGTTGGATATTTTCATTTTAAAACCGTTCTCTGACTTCATAAACGTGGACTATTTTCATAGAACCGCTGTAGTATTCCCACCAGAGACGTATTAATAGGTGCCGTGCCCAAAATATGCCAGAGCCGCTCTTTAAATAAGCAGAGCCGCTTCCTCCGCCTCGGCCTCCGACAAAGCGAGCTTTATAAGAGCCGTGACCGTCGCGGTGATCTGGGGTGAGACCGCCGGATGGGTGGGACGAGCTGTTAGGAAAACAGCTGGAAAAGCACTAGTGCTGAATACAGGGGCCTGTGTGGGACAGTTCGTGCACATCTTCATCTGTTTAATGGCAACCAGGTGAAAATCACAGACAAACTGATTATACAGGGAATCAAAAACTTACCATGGTCTATGTGGGTTTCCAAGTCTTTGTACTTTGTTAATTCATTCATATCAATTTTTTATATAAGTAATTGTTTATGTACACTGACCAGGCATAACATTGTGAGCACTGACACTGATTATCTCTTCATCACAACACCTGTTAGTGGGGGGGATATATTAGGCAGCAAGTGAACATTTTATCCTCAAAGTTGATGTTAGAAGCAGGAAAAATGGGGATTTGTGAGGATTTGAGCGAGTTTGATGAGCGCCAAACTGTGATGGCTAGACGACTGGGTCAGACCATCTCCAACACTGCAGCTCTTGTGGGGTGTTCCCAGTATGCAGTGGTCAGTATCTATCAAAAGTGGTCCAAGGAAGGAACAGTGGTAAACCGGTGACAGGGTCATGGGCGGCTGAGGCTCACTGATGCATGTGTGGTCCGATCCAACTGACGAGCTACTGTAGCTCAAACTGCTGGTTCTGATAGAAAGGTATAAGGTCAGAATAGACAGAGCATCACAGTTACAGGGCTGTTTTGGTAGCAAAAGGGGGACCAACACAATATTAGGAAAGTGGCCATAATGTTATGCCTGCTTGGTGTATGTAAGCAATGTGTGTGTGTGTGTGTGTGTGTAAAACTCCTGAACTCAGTAATTAGGAGGGATGTCCACAAAGTTTTAGCCATGTAGTTTATTACTGGCTTCCAGTAGTTGTGATAATCCAGTAGTAATATTGTGGTCATTATGGGTGAACCCTCCAAAAAAGCAGGTCCAAAAACGAAGAAGAAGATAATACTACATAGAAGAATATAAAGATATAAATCGTCCTTTGACAGCCCAGATTTAATTGGGTTTGACATTAATAAGTGGTTCCTCAAAGGACCAAACAGAAAATCCCTTTAGGATGGTTGATATCACCTTTATTTTCTGTATCAGAACCTTGTTTGTATCTCTATATCTGATGTGCTTTAGTGGGGGCGGATGCATTTCCTCATACCTGTCAGATCGCTCCGACTCAGAAGGGCAGCGTGAGTGAAGCCTTCCCTCCCCGCTGAGCTCACGACCTACCAAAACCCTGTCACAACCCCGTCACAACCCCGTCATAACCTTTTCTGACAGACTCACAGATGGTGGTGAAAATGGGGGTTAAAACCCAAAGGCCACATCAGTCCACACACTTCCCATCATCCCCTGGAAGACCGGGTGACCTTGTTCTGACGTTCTGCTGCTCGTGAGACAGGTGTGGAGGGAGGATGTACAGCACGGAGGGTGATGTTCGTTTCGTCGGTGGGAGAGCACGGCTCAGCGTTCATCTGGATAATCTGAGTCAAGCTGAATGACAGAAGATGTAAATATAGGTGAAGAACTCAGGCCTCTTGGCTGGGTTATCGTCTGGTGGTTGGTGGGAGGGTTAATGGTTTAATTACCTGCCTGGTCGCTGCTGGACACATCACCCAAGGAGTGAAACCACCTACACAGAATTCTGCATAATATGACCATATGATACACTATAATCCAAACGCGTATGGATATTTTTACTAAAAAGGCAAAAATTCCCACACATGCATTCTAAAATCTCGAGTGGAGCCTGTTATTGCTACAAATATAGAGAGGACAGCAATCTTTTGGCACTAATGCTGCAGACCTTCACTCCTGACTGAGCAGGGCCGTAACTAACATTCTCCTCCTCTGACACCACTTCTTTTCACCTGCACAATGCGGGTTCATATGGAGATCCGTATCACACACGGAGAGACACACTTCGATCCCCATCAACCACTTCTTTTCCCCTGCATGAGGCTGGTTCATATGAGAGATGAGGGTCAACCTCACATGCTAGATGAATGGTGAATGGTGAATATTTGTGATTCTGCTTCATCAGATGAAGAACGGACCCTCAGGAGAACATCCAGCCTCAGATTCTCATGCATTTTGGACTATACGAGCCTATTAACACATCGCGACTCTAGTGGTGAAACGTTAGCGAGTATTTCTCAGAAGGGGCAGAACTAATGACCTGCTGATGACAGAGAAATCACACCCGGGCAAACCTGACGAGTATAAACACACCCTAACAGTCCAGTTTCAGCTTCTCATTTGTGGTTTCATTAATGTATTGCGTTCCTAATGATTGCAGTCTCACAGTGCACCCTCCGCCATACTTCACAGTTGGGTAAAGCTGTTGGTGGATAGATTTTTGTCCCTCCAAGCACAACACCGTGCTGTGGAAACACTGCACATCAGTCATTTTAAAGAAGCCGTTCTGTGCCAGTTAAACTGAACGTGAACGGCATTATTGCACATTTTGACCCACCACAGGGGACATCGCCGCAACGATATTTTCAAATAAAGTTCTCATATGACGTGTTAAATATTCACATCCTTCTTGCCGTCACGAAACTGTGATGTTAACCCCGGCCTCGTGTCATACTAACCATTTCTGCATCGTCTGGATTTGCCGCCCTGCAGTTTGTTCGCATCCGGCTTGCCAATTTGACTCGCACTTCGGCCGGCCTCGGATTGATCGATTCGGCCTTCGTCTGGCGCTCATAAGCCGTCAGAAATAAATTCACCTAGGCCCCCCCACACACACTTTTCAGTCTCCTCGTTCCATTTATTTAGGCGTAATTATTTATGCGTAATTATGCATGAATAGACGCATGGCTGGTTCTGATCGAGTCAAGCGATCCATGCGTTTAGCGCAGAGCTACGTGCTGCAGAGCAGATGCTCACAATGGGGAGCGCGCTCATTAGTCGCTCGCTCCATAAAGGCCTCCAGTGACGCTCTTTTGTGCTCCGCTGAAGAAACGCTCAGCCACGTATCCTGAGGACGAGAAAAAAAAGAGAGCGCTAATAATAACGTTCATTTAGAAGAATGACTGTACGCCTCGTATTGTCGGTACCTATTGAGTCTTCCTGATGTACGATTGGATGAGAGGGATAAAATAATGAAAGGAGGAGATCGTACCTCAGCGCTTGATGGGCTTTTTGTGCGTATTTAAACGACTCCTGCTGTCATTTTACCTACAATTAAAAAAAAATGATTTAGCCATTATAACCAGTGTTTGTAATGATAGATAGACAGCCTATGCAAAGAGAAAAGAAATAGGAACACAATTACCAGCCAGAACTTCTTGTTCATGAAAAAAAAAAAAAAAAAAGTTCAGTCTCTAATCACAGAAAAGCTCATAAACATACCAGAACTGCAATGATTGATTGATTGATTTATGTATCTATTTTATCTACTTATTTATCCATTTATCTACTTATTTATCTATATATTTATTTATTTATCTATCTATTTATTTATCTATTCATGTATTTATTTATTTATTCATTTATTTATTTATTCATTTATTTATCTATTCATTTATTTATTTATCTACTTATTTATTTATTTATTTATCTATTTATTTATTCATGTATTTATCTATCTATCTATCTATCTATCTATCTATCTATCTATCTATCTATCTATCTATCTATTTATTTACTTATATATCTATCTATTTATATATTTATGTATTTATTTATCTACTTATTTATTTATTTATTTATCTATTTATTTATTCATGTATTTATCTATCTATCTATCTATCTATCTATCTATCTATCTATCTATCTATCTATCTATCTATCTATCTATCTATCTATCTATTTATTTACTTATATATCTATCTATTTATATATTTATGTATTTATCTATCTATTTATTTATTTATTTATCTATTTATTTACTTATATATTTATCTATTTATGTATCTGTTTGTTTATTTATCTACCTATTTATTTATTTATTTATCTATTTATTTATCTATTTATTTATCTATTTATCTATTTATTTATGTACTGTGACTGTCTGTAAGTAAGGTGTGGGTGTGGTTTCTCTCTGCGTGTACCAGTGTATTTAGTTTAAATACTCTATACTAGTTGAGCACAGATTCCCACAGACATGCTGCAGAATCCTGAAGAGATGCTGTTACAGCTTCAGGAGGGGAAGCAACTCCATATTCATGTCTGTGGATCAGAATGGGACGTCCAACAAGCTTAAAGTCGAGTGTATATAAGTTTAGGTTTATATAAGTGACTCTGTGAGGTTGTACTAGTGTAAAAAATAAAACATGCAGAAGGTGGATATGAATGGGTAGGTGTATTTTGTCTTGTGATGGATTGGCACCCGGTCCAGGGTGATTCCAATTCACCAGTGTCTCCAACGTCCATACTGGATATCATGTGGTAGTGGGGTTGTGGGGTGGGGCAGGAAGGTGGATAATAAGGTAATGACAGAATACCTGAAGAGTACAGAGGTGTATTTTGGAGAAAGGGGGCATAGAGACTCCTCTTTCTACTGCATGACCTCCAAAAACTGAACAGACGCTGTAAAGACACAACAAACCAACACTGTGTGTGTGTGTGTGTGTGTGTGTGTATGTGTGTGTGTGTGTGTGTGACCTAGTTTAACTTGTTGCCTGTATAAGCATTAAACCCAGTGACCGCATACACACACACACACACACACACGTGGTCAATCTGCCACTGTCATCTCTCCAAGCAGTGAGACGGATGTTCCGGGCATGCTGGGAGTCCGACCAGCCCTTTTCCCATCAACCCCTGGGGCAAAGAGAAGTCTGGATTCCGAGCGTCTAGCACATAGACGAGCAGACGACAAGTCTGCCGGGTCAAAAATACCCAAACAGCAGGAATAATATTGAGTTATGCACTAAACTGAATAAAATAAATCAGATAAAATAAATAATATGCTCTCAATAGTTTGGGGAAGGCCTTTCTCTGTTGGAAGCAAGTGCCGTAAAGCTCCACTGACCTGATCTCAACCCCAGTAAACACCTACGGGATTCATTTTAACTACATTTAGGTCCTACAGTAGCACCCGATCTCACTGTGGGTGAGACCAGACACACCCTGAACCGGGCACTTAATTATTTATACACCGATCAGCCATAACATTAAAACCACCTCCTTGTTTCTACACTCACTGTCCATTTTATCAGCTCCACTTACCATATAGAAGCACTTTGTAGTTCTACAATTACTGACTGTAGTCCATCTGTTTCTCTACATGCTTTGTTAGCCCCCTTTTCATGCTGTTCTTCAATGGTCAGGACCCCCACAGGACCCCCACAGAGCAGGTATTATTTGGGTGGTGGATCATTCTCAGCACTGCAGTGACACTGACATGGTGGTGGTGTGTTAGTGTGTGTTGTGCAGGTATGAGTGAATCAGACACAGCAGCACTGCTGGAGTTTTTAAACACCTCACTGTCACTGCTGGACTGAGAATAGTCCACCAACCTAAAATATCCAGCCAACAGCTCTCCGTGGGCAGCGTCCTGTGACCACTGATGAAGGTCTAGAAGATGACCGACTCAAACAGCAGCAATAGACGAGCGATCGTCTCTGACTTTACATCTACAAGGTGGACCAACTAGGTAGGAGTGTCTAAAAGAGTGGACAGTGAGTGGACACGGTATTTAATAATCATACCAGCACAACACACACTAACACACCACCACCATGTCAGTGTCACTGCAGTGCTGAGAATGATCCACCACCTAAATAATACCTGCTCTGTGGTGGTCCTGTGGGGGTCCTGACCATTGAAGAACAGGGTGAAAGCAGGGTAAAAAAGTATGTAGAGAAACAGATGGACTACAGTCAGTAATTGTAGAACTACAAACTGCTTCTATATGGTAAGTAGAGCTGATAAAATGGACAGTGAGTGTAGAAACAAGGAGGTGGTTTTAATGTTATGGCTGATATGTACGTTGCATTGTATTTGACCACAATTGAAAGTCATGCTGGATAAAAGCCATGAAATGCTTTTGTAATTTCACCATCATTATAAGATATCAAAATTGTTCTCTTTAAAGTGGCTTACAATTGTTCAAGGGCTCAACAGTCCCAACCTGGTGGTCAATATGCTGACCGTTGACTCTCTGATTACCTCTCCAGTACTTTATCTGCTGAGCAAAACATCCCCAGAACACAATACCATGCAATACAAGTACCTCAGTACATCAGGTACATTATTGTTGGGTTTACATGTCACACCTTCTCTACTTCAAGCACACTTTCAGTCATTAAAGTCAATTTTGACCTGGGGACCTGTGACTGACTTGTTTAACACAGACGTGTCCGTGTGGGGCCTTTTAACCACCCAGAATTGATTATAATTTTCCTTGAACGACTCCAAGTTTGTTCCAGCTAAACGACAGACATTTCCAGTCATTACACAGTTTGTTTTGTGAAAACAATAAAAAACCAACACGTTGTTTTCGTGCACTCATGTTTAATGTTGCGGAACAGCTTCTGACCAATCAGAATGCATAATGAAAGAGCCCGGCGGTGTAAAGACTAACAGTAATTGAGTAATATATCTGAGCGTGAGGTCTGTTGGTCTACGTTAAAAAGTAATCACGCGGCAATAAGGAAATATGCACAACTAAACATGTTCACGTTCCTTCTCAGACGGAGTGAGCGGACGGCGTCTGTGCGTTAATGTTCCAGCGTTCCTGGTAAAGCAGGGTCTCCGGGCGTTTCTGGAAGGTAATTAGTTCTACTGCGCAGCTGTTATGAATGCATGAGCACATTTTACCACATTAGTGCTGAGGTGCAAAGCAGAACAGCTACAGGCTTAGTAATGAATAACGGAGGAACCTTCGCTGAAGGTCTCTTGTAAAAACGGTAGCGGGATTATGATCGGTCAGCAACTTTGACTTCTTTCACTCTAGAGCTGATTCAGCACTAATCATCCTTCATGTGTGGGATTAGAAACCTTCAGATTTATACTGTTTAGTAGAGGTGGCTGATGGAGTCCAGGGGGCATTATTATTATTATTATTATTATTGTTATTATTATTATTATTATTGTTATTTTATTATTATTATTATTATAATAATAATAATAATAATTATTATTATTATTATTATTATTATTATTATTATTATTGTTATTTTTATTATTGTTATTGTTATTATTGTTGTTGTTGTTATTAGTATTAGTATTATTATTATTATTATTGTTGTTGTTATTATTGTTATTATTATTATTATTAGTAGTATTATTATTATTATTATTGTTATTATTATTATTATTGTTGTTTTTTATAGTTTTTATGTTTCTTATTATTAATAATAATAATAACGATTTTTTTTTATTATTATTATTATTATTATTGTTGTTGGTTTTTATTGTTTTTATTTGTATTATTATTATTATTAATAATAATACTTTTTATTATTATTATTATTTTTTTTGTTTTTATTTTTCTTATTATAAATAATAATAATACTTTTTTTCTTATTATTATTTAAAATAATTGTTTTTAATTATTATCATTATTTTTTATTATTTTGTCATTTGTTGTTTTTTATTATAATTTTTTGTTATTGTTTTTATTTATCTTATTATCATTATTAATCATTACTTTAATTGTTATAATTATTTTTTATTTTGTCATTATTGTTATTATTATTATTATTATTATTGTTTTTTATTGTTTTTATTTTTCTTCTTATTAATAATTATTATTTTTATTATTAATATTATTCAGTATGGGGGTGGCTGAGAACCACTTTTCTTTGCGTGGAGATGAGCCAATAGAGATAAGGATGCCTCCTGGATGCTTCACATCGGCGGTATACCGGGCCCGGCCAACTGGAAGGATTATACCTCCTGGCTAGCCCAGGAAATGCCTGGAGATCCCACCAAAGGAGCTGTTAAATGTTGTATTGTTGCCACCACAACCCTGAATTAAATAAGCGGAAATGATGTTGATTCAAAGAAGGAAAAAATGCAAAATCAAATATATATGAAAGAAAAAAACAACAGAATGACCTGATGCCTCCTACAAGTGTAAGTTAACCCCTGAATTCAAGTGCACATTGTTTTAAATGTTCATTCTTCACTTCTTTTATCAAATCTCATCTCACAGAGTGCTGACTCGTGTTCCTCGCTGCCTTATTTACTCTGCAAACCTTCATTTGTATTGTTAACGGTTCTTTGCGTTTGACTCGTTCGTGACCCGCAGCTGAGCGGTGCCTGAAGATTCATTCCGGCTGACATCACATGAAATCGTCTCCTCGTGTCTCGCTTATCATGTCGAAAAGTGTTCCGAGATTCTCCTCCGAAAAGCACCGAGTCACATGACCAGATTTTCCTTTCTAAATTGCACACTTGTGCATTTTTTGGGGTGGGGTGCTTACAGTAATTTTATTGACTGATTTTTTGTGTGTTATCAAGGCTGCACAGGCTGCCAGCTCTTCTCCGACGGCCCCGGCTTCGGCACCGGATCCGCACAGGTACAATGCGTAATGGTCCGGGCGGCCCCCGGTCAAATAATTAATGAATGGAAATGAGCGATTTGTATGCAAGTACTTACCTGATAATCGCTGTAGCACCACTTCATGACCGACTTTATTCAGACAAGCAGAATGATGATGGAATTGAGTGGCACCCTTGTACTGGCTTTCCCAGTAGTCCGAATGAAAGGTGCTCATCAGGAGCGCTTAGTGGTGAATTAATGGCTGAAAACATGCCGACCTTGTGCCACCGGGCATTTAAATGGACCCTACAGACCACACAGGATAGGTACAGTATGTCATGAGAAGGTTCTTTTTATTGGACTGAATGATGGAACTCAAGACATGCAAAAAAACCTCAGAGTTCTCCGGGCCTGAGCTCATCTCAGATGGCCCGAAAGAAAAAAGAAAAAAGTGGACACCGGTGCTGGGATCAGATGAGTCCACGGTTCAGCTTGTCAAACCATCAATCCGTGTGTTTACGTCTGACCCTGACCCACTCAACAGGTTTTTTAATTGCTAGTGCTAATGCATTATGCATTGTTTCAGAGAAGCTGACCCGAGGCATGATGGGTAACAGGTTCATGTTTACTGCGGGCTTCAGTGTACCATGAAGCGCTGAAGATTTATGATACAGTATTTTGTTGTATATTAACCAAATTAGATGGACACCTGACCATTAGCTGTTGGACACCCTGTTCTAAAACTCTGGGCATTAATATGTAATTACATCCTTCTGAGATTATTACAATGTTTTGGAGTGTGTCTGTGAGAATTTGTGCCCATTCTCAGTACTATTTGACTAGTAATTGACATTCCAATTTATCCTAAAGGTGTTCAGTAAAGTTGAGGTCAGGGCTCTGTGCAGTCACACCAAAGTCGTCTTATAACGTCTTGGTCATGCTGGATAAGCACGGGGCCTTCCCCAAAGTCACTCACTCACTTTCTTAACCATTTATACAATGAGGGTCGCGGGGGTGCTGGAGCCTATCCCAGCATTTCAATGGGCACAAGGCACACAGTAACACCCTGGACGGGGCGCCAGTCCATCGCAGGGCAGGCACACACACACACACACACATTCACCTATAGGGCAATTCAGTGTCTCCAATTAACCTGACTGCATGTTTTTGGACTGTGGGAGGAAACCGGAGCTCCCGGAGGAAACCCACGCAGACACGGGAAGAACATGCAAACTCTAAATATTAAATACCATCAAGGAATCAGCAGCTATAGTCCAGGCAAAATAAAGAACAGGATTTGTTTTGTTGTTGAGCTCAGCGCTGGTTCTTTAATGCTATGAAACACATCAGAAGGAACTGAATCAAATGGGAGGCCTATTTCTAAAATATTCGTTTCTTGTTACAGATCATAGTTGGACCTGGAACAAAAAAGTCTCTTTTTAGTGACCTGACAGTTTTTTATTTCCGTGTGTGTGTGTGTGTGTGTGTGTGTGTGGTTTTACATGCACAAGAGGAAACTTGTGGTCGTTCTTTCTCACTTTAGGCTCCATCCAACTCTGTGTGTGTGTGTGTGTGTAAGTGTGTGTGTAAGTGTGTGTGTGTGTGTGCATGTGTGTGTGGGGTTGCTGGTCGGAACTGTAGATGGGCAGTTAGATAAGTATACCAAGTTGCCATGAGGATGAGCAGCTCACACACACAGTGGGTAAGATAAGTCCCTCATGTCAGAATTTAATACTGAATCACACACACACACACACGTGGTGATGTGGGTGCTGTGTCTCACCCAGAACTCGAGCTAATCTAACAGAAATCAGACCTGCTGTGAGGTGAAACGAGTATTCAATTCATTTTGTGTGGAAATTCACGTCCACGTCTAAATATTTATTTATTCTTGTATTCTATATATACACCAATCAGCCATAACATTACAACCACCTCCTTGTTTCTACACTCACT
Organism: Trichomycterus rosablanca; assembly: GCF_030014385.1. Classification (NCBI taxonomy): domain Eukaryota; kingdom Metazoa; phylum Chordata; class Actinopteri; order Siluriformes; family Trichomycteridae; genus Trichomycterus; species Trichomycterus rosablanca. Next base: position 3,085,954 of record NC_085989.1, on the reverse strand, counting down.
GTCCATTTTATCAGCTCCACTTACCATATAGAAGCACTTTGTAGTTCTACAATTACTGACTGTAGTCCATCTGTTTCTCTACATGCTTTGTTACCCCCCTTTCATGCTGTTCGTCAATGGTCAGGACCCCACAGGACCACCACAGAGCAGGTATTATTTAGGTGGTGGATCATTCTCAGCACTGCAGTGACACTGACATGGTGGTGGTGTGTTAGTGTGTGTTGTGCAGGTACGAGTGGATCAGACACAGCAGCGCTGTCAGCTGCTGGACTGAGAATAGTCCACCAACCAAATATATCCAGCAAACAGCGCCCCGTGCGCAGCGTCCTGTGACCACTGATGAGAGTCTAGAAGATGACCGACTCAAACAGCAGCAATAGATGAGCGATCGTCTCTGACTTTACATCTACAAGGTGGACCAACTAGGTAGGAGTGTCTAATAGAGTGGACAGTGAGTGGACACGGAATTTGAAACATCCATCAGCATTGCTGTGTCTGATCCACTCACACCAGCACAACACACACTAACACACCACCACCATGTCAGTGTCACTGCAGTGCTGAGAATGATCCACCACCTAAATAATACCTGCTCTGTGGTGGTCCTGTGGGGGTCCTGACCATTGAAGAACAGGGTAAAAGCAGGATAAAAAAGCTTGCAGAGAAACAGATGGACTACAGTCAGTAATTGTAGAACTACAAAGTGCTTCTATATGGTAAGTGGTGCTGATAAAATGGACAGTGAGTGTAGAAACAAGGAGGTGGTTTTAATGTTATGCCTGATTGGTGTATATACTGTATAAACTATAGAAGCACTAGAGGTCCCCCCTACAGTAAAGCGAGTGAATTTGGAACATCACGTCCTGCTAAACTTTATGTATCGGTTGCGAGACTCTGCCAGACTTCTGTGGCCGTTTGTTGTAACGTTAAACTGCTGTCGCAGTGTTTGCGGGGTGTGCGCCGTCATCTCTTCTCCTTCTCCTCCTCCGTGACCTCCGGTTCCCTCACATCTGAGGAGCTGTACACATCTGGAGAACATTTCCCGTCCTCTAGTCTTCTTAAACGCTACACATGAGCTGCTTTTTCTTCTGCCTCCTTCTGTACTTTAATCTGTCAGTCTGACGTCAGGGTGGAGCTTCTGCAGGTCCGTGTGACCCCAGGACACCCTTGTGTTTTACCAAAATGCCCCCAACCGCCAAGATAAAGTCACAATCTTCCATGCAGGACATGCACAGGACATGGGTCAAGGCTTAGAAAAGGTTCTTTTGATGGAAGCCGTGGGCACGTGAGCTGTGGTCAGATGAGTCCACCCATGGTTCAGCTTGTATATGTCTCTGAGATAAAGATAAAAAGGACCATCCAGACTGTTATCAGTGAAAGGTGCAAAAAACAAAGTCTGGCATTGTATATAGGTGCATCAGAGCTTATATTAGGATTTTAGAGAGACGATGCCAGGCCTCATTCCGTACGCTCTATAACAGTGTGTGTGCTTGACTGGCCTGCCTGCAGTCCAGAACTGTCTCAGATCTGTACATTTGCGATCTACAAATGTGACTCAATACAATTCAAGCATTTGAGGGTTAAGAGCCTTGCTCAAAGGCACAACAGTGGCAACTTGGTGATGGTGTGGTTTGACTTTGTGAGTACCAGTCTATTACTTTGATCATGTGCACGAGGCAAGTTCAAATGCGGATCAGCCTTGTGTACGGAGAGCCACACCCTGATCAGCATTATTCCTCGACTCTGTGCAGCCATCAATCAGCCAGCAGAGGTCGTAATTGCACCAGTTATGAGGAACCCTGGTCCGGCTCGTCCCATCCCTGAACAACAGGCCAATCGTTGTTCATGTGGCCGCCCAGCCCAGCCCGGCCGGATGGCAGAGCTGAGATTCGAAATCCTAGCTCTGGTGTGCTGGCGTGTTTTTTGATTCTCAGCTCTGCTACCGGTCTGCTGGTGGGTGCCCCCTAGTGGGCACAAGTGGCAGTACCTGTAGCAGACGAAATTAGCCACTAAAGTCTGCTGGGTGGTAAAAAGACGGGACTAAAAAAGGGGCGGGGTCTTCGAGGCTGTGTAAGGATGCTGGTTAGTAGCCCGATACGACTGTACATTTACATTTACAGCATTTGGCAGACAGTTATATCCAAAGTGACATATAACTGTCAATGCAAGCGACTGAGGGTTAGAGGCCTTGCTCAGGGGCCCAACACTGGCAACTTGGCGATGGTTCCTGATTACTAGTCCAGTTCCTTAACCGTCGAGCTACCACCGTCCCATTACACTGCCTGTACAGAAGAGGAGGAACGTGGAGATCAGCGGGCGAATCTACTGAAGTACGGGCAAATAAGAAGTGCCAGAGGGAGGGCATGGGGCAGGCGAATATACCCTCCTTGAACACCATTGGGGTCTCTAGTGGCAAAAACAATGGGTTTGTACTTGTTGCTCCACATAAACTTCCCCTAATAGTTGATAATTAAGTTCAGAGGTACGTGAGAGCGTCACTTTGAGTTCACTAGGTGCTCAGATGCGCTTGCTTTGAAACGTACGGCACGGTTCACTGGAGGGTACGGATACCTCCTCTCGGAGCTTTGATTCCTAAACAGTCAGCCAGTGTTCACGTTGGCGTCCCTCCCTGACCTCGGTGGGACGTTCTTTCTGCCCGCTCTCTGCGCCGCGTTCAGTCCAGCTGCTGAGTTTATCGCGGCTCTAATCTGCTCAGAAGTGCTTTTATTGAGCTTTCAACGTGGAGTTCGCGTGACTCGGGTGCTTATTTAACAAGCGCCACACCGAAACACACACGTACCGGTGGGCGAGCACACACACACACACACACACAGCGTTAGTCCTTCGTCCCAGACGTTTACAGATGAGGGCTGGGTGTCGTGCAGCTGTGCGGCGCATGCAGAGCGCATCAGTCATCGCATCTGAACACACAGTCTATTAAGGAAACCGCTGGAGCTTGTGTTGTGGAGACGAGCGGCATCTGAAGCTCTCGGTGTTTCTGGATGTGCGGCCGGGAGTGTTGAGAGTGTTCAGCCGGGTGGGAACAAAAAGGAAAGCTCGCAGAAAAACATGTGCTGGCTTACCACACTGCTCAAACATTTTCCATACTGTACTACACACCCATGATTATTTACACATGATGGCTTAAAGGCTGGCATGCTACCCCTTTAGTGGCCCCGCACTGCGCTCGTGTGTTCAGTTTAGCCACAGCCCCGACGGCAGTGTCTATATAATAATATAAAATAGTATTTAAAAGTATTAAGATCGCAGTACTGCTCAGATCCGAGGATCCAGGGTTCGAATCTCAGCGCTGTGCGTCTGCATGGACATGGCCTCGATCACGACCCCACTAAACACCTCTGCTCTGGGATCACTCAAGTGGCACTATAGTTCAACCACACAGTGAAGCTGGTGAATTTGGAGCATTACGTCCTGTCTCTAACACATTTACAGACATTTTTTGCTGATGCTGCTTTCACATCATCATCACATGAAAATCTTCTTCCCCTTAAAGCTTCTTTGAGCGTCCAAATAGGTGTAAATCAGATGGAGCTAAATCTGGACTATAAGCGCCTCTCAGTCTCTCAGACACGACCGATTACTCCTCTTACCCTCACCGCTTATAACCAAAATATAAAAGTGTGGACACTATTTAAAGATCCCTCGTATTTTGTCCTGAAACTATTTTACTTTTGCCTTTGAGTCATTTTGCCAGACAACTTTTCATCCAAAATGATATTTCTGTTCCAGAGTTTTTGTCGGATACACTTTTGTAGAATAAATTTTCCTTTCAAATCCTCTTGTGTTGTGTGAGTCACATGATGCTTATTTTCTGTCTGCAAGCGTTTTAACAGAATTGTTTTTGTCCATAAATAATTCACATTTAGCTTTTTCTTGCCTGAGGCTCTTTTACACAATGATGTTGTTTAGTGTCTGTAAACAGTGCTGTGTTTTGTCTGAGATGATGGACTTTACACCTCCTTGTTTCTACACTCACTGTCTATTTTATCAGCTCCACTTACCATATAGTTCCACAATTACTGACTGTAGTCCATCTGTTTCTCTGCATTCTTTTGTTAGCCCCCTTTCATGTTGTTCTTAATTGCCATGGTGATGGTGGACGCTGGCGCATTTGGCTGCCGCTACCGTATTTTACCGTATTTTATTGTATTTTTATCGTTTTTCGCTTTCATCTTTTTACACACCTTGTGGATCTATTTCTTTTATGTTACTTTTGATACTTTTATTTGTGCTTTTGATACTTTTTGTTCTTTCTACTGTACATCGCGTCTGCGGCCGGTGGTGAACGGTGGATGAGTTTTCCTGGGATCGGCACGATGTTGAACTATTCCGTTGACCAGCTGAGGAAGTTCAACAACTGCACTACTCCATCGTGTATTTCAGTCATCAAACAGCTTGGACTCCTTCGCCGGCCTCGTTATATTCACAGGGGCTCCCGGAGAAAGCTTGTTTATCTTCGAAACGGTAACGCTATTCCATCCTTCTGGTCAGCCGTGCGCACTGTCGCTCCGCAAACACGTCATCAGAGCGCTGCTGCCTTGCACACCAGTAGCGGTGTAGTCTCCATGACAACGCTGTCCACGGAGTGGGATAGGAAACGCGGAGTGGACTTAGCAAATCTCCGTTCTCTTCCTCGTTCCTCACAGCCAACTACACAACAATACCACTTGAAAATGGCATTGCTTAATGTTCGTTCACTCAACACAAAAAGTACTGTACTCAGTGAATTTATATCTGACAGTGAACTAGACTTTTTCTGTCTCACTGAAACTTGGCATAAACCCTTGGATTATTTTACGTTAAATCAGACCACGCCAATGGGATACTCGTATATTGATGAACCTCGTATGGAAGGGCGAGGTGGTGGTGTTGCTGCAGTCTATAGGGATGATATTAAAATAACCACTTTGTCTTTTCCTGCTGCTCTTTCTTTTGAACACCTGGCTTTCAAGTTGTCAGGGCCTACTCCTCTGGTCACTGCAGTAGTTTATCGTCCGCCAAAGCCAAACGCTTCCTTTCTCTCTGATTTTTCAGATTTTTTAACCCACCTTAGTGCCCTCTCATCCTCTGTACTGCTTATGGGTGATCTTAACATCCATATTGATGACAACAACTGTAAATTTGCCAGGGAATTTTTGGAATTGTTACAGTGTTTTAATTTCACACAACATATACATTTTCCAACTCATAAAAAAGGTCATACTCTTGACCTTGTCTGCTCTACTGGTGTCCTAGTTCATCAGCCGTCCAGCCATGACCTTACTGTCTCTGATCATTTGACAATCATCATGGACATTGAGGTCACTAAGCCCATCACTAGAGCTAAACGTAAAATATCCTTCAGGAATCTTCAATATATCTCTCCCTCTGCTTTCTCAGATTCTCTTGTTAAAAAGTTGTCTGTCTGTCCTGTACTGTCTAGTAATTCATCTGACCTTGTCGATTACTATAATGACATACTCGCCTCATGTCTTGATGAGCTGGCTCCTTTGAGAACCAAATTTGTTTCATTTAGTCATTCCGCACCATGGTACACAATTGAGCTTCACCAAATGAAATCCCGTAAACGCCAGCTTGAAAGACTTTATAAGAAAACCGGTCTAACAGTACATTATCAGATTTATTCTGATTATCTTCAACATTACAAAGACGCTCTTACGGCAGCCCGATCCACTTACTATTCCGAACTCATACATGCTGGATCAACAAATCCTAAGACTCTCTTTTCCACAATAAATAAACTTCTCAAACCAGTTGACAATACTACCAATTCCTTTACAGTTGACAAGTGTAACTCTTACCTCTCATTTTTTCAAACAAAAGTTGAGAATATCCACAATTTTCTGACAGTTTCCCCTGTCATCTCTGTTTCTCCGCCTATCTCACCTCAATTTATTACCCAGCCTCTGTCTCAGTTCTCACCTGTGTCTCATTTGGACCTATCTGAGATCTTAACAGGGATGCGAAGCTCCACTTGTGTTTTGGATCCTGCTCCATCAAAACTTGTTAAGGGTTGTTTTCCAGTTATCTCATCACTTATCACAGAGATAATCAATTCCTCTCTTAGTTCTGGCTCAGTCCCTCAATCACTCAAATTGGCTGCTGTTACTCCCATACTTAAAAAACCTGGACTTGACTCTAACATTATGAGTAACTTTCGGCCCATTTCCAATCTTCCATTTCTGTCGAAAATACTGGAACGTGTTGTTGCCTCACAGCTCAAAGATCACCTAAATTCCAATAATCTATTTGAATCATTTCAGTCTGGTTTCCGCCCCCAGCACAGCACTGAGTCAGCCCTCCTCAAAGTCACAAATGACCTTCTTCTTTCCTCAGACTCTGGACAAATTAATATTCTCGTCCTCCTTGATCTTACTGCAGCTTTTGACACCATTAATCACTCCATTCTTCTGTCCCGCCTTGAATCCTCTGTCAACATCACTGGTACTGCCCTTTTGTGGTTAAGGTCATATCTCGTAAACAGACAACAGTTTGTTAATATCAACAATTGTAGTTCTGCCATTGCTCCACTGTCCCAAGGCGTTCCCCAAGGCTCAGTGTTAGGTCCCCTTTTGTTTATTCTTTATATGCTCCCCCTTGGTGACATCATACGTCGGCATGGTTTACATTTCCACTGCTATGCTGATGATATTCAGCTTTACATCTCCTCCAAATCCATTAATACTGAACTTCACTCCACTCTGACAAATTGCATCACTGAAATGAAATTGTGGATGAAAGCTAATTTCCTCAAATTAAACTGTGAAAAATCAGATATGATCATCGTAGGTCCTACATCCCTGGCAAAAACCACAAAAAAATTTCAAATTACCATTGATAATGACACTTTGTCTCCGTCTTCTAACATCCGAAATCTTGGTGTAATTTTTGATAGCAACCTCTCTTTTGACCGCCATGTAAATCACATCACCAAAACTGCTTTCTTTCATCTAAAAAACATAGCACGTCTACGTCCATCACTCTCCTTTTCTGCCGCCGAAACCTTGATTCATGCTTTTATTACATCCAGAATTGATTATTGCAATAGCATCCTTTATGGTACATCTAACAAAATCCTAAAAAAACTTCAGTATATCCAGAATTCAGCTGCTCGCCTCCTTACTCATACTCGCTCCCGTGATCATATTACACCTGTTCTACAAAAACTTCATTGGCTTCCCGTTGCTCAACGCATTCAATTCAAAATTCTTCTATTCACTCACAAAGCTCTCCATAATCAGGCCCCATCCTACCTCACCGACCTGCTCCATCAGCACATTCCCTCCCGTAGCCTTCGCTCTTCTGAGGCTAACCTACTGTCCATACCCTCTAGGACCAAGCACCGGACCTGGGGTGACAGGGCCTTTTCCATAGCTGCTCCATCTTTATGGAATGCTCTCCCCAAACACCTACGAGATTGTCCTGACCTGTCCAAATTCAAGTCACTTCTCAAAACTCATCTATTCAGAGTGGCATTTAACTTGTAATCACACGAAATAAATGCTTTTATTTTTGCTATTCTTTTTTAATAGTTTTTATACTTAGATCACGACAGAAATGTTAAGTCCTAGATCCTAAAACTTGTAAAGTTTTCAGTTTCCTGATTGCATGTGAATCTGTCCTGTTTCTGTCTAATTTTAAGAAATTGTTCTATATTTGTTGTTCTCTCTCATAATTTAGCTAATTTTTAATGAACTGTCTTATGCTGCTCTCTTTGTTTTTATCTTAATTATTCTTGTTGTTGATGTACTATTTTGATTTTGTACTATGATTTGTATGGTGTATGTACGTATTTGTTTTGATTATTTGTCTTATGTAAAGCGTCTTTGAGTATCTTGAAAAGCGCTATATAAATAAAATGTATTATTATTATTATTATTCTTCAATGGTCAGGACCCCCACAGAGCAGGTATTATTTAGGTGGTGGATCATTCTCAGCACTGCAGTGACACTGACATGGTGGTGGTGTGTTAGTGTGTGTTGTGCTGGTATGAGTGGATCAGACACAGCAGCACTGCTGGAGTTTTTAAATACCGTGTCCACTCACTGTCCTCTCTATTAGACACTCCTACCTAGTTGGTCCACCTTGTAGATGTAAAGTCAGAGACGATCGCTCATCTGTTGCTGCTGTTTGAGTCGGTCATCTTCTAGACCTTCATCAGTGGCCACAGGACGCTGCCCACGGGGCGATGTTGGCTGGATGTTTTTGGTTGGTGGACTATTTTCAGTCCAGCAGTGACATCCTCTTCTGAGGAGCGTCTGACAAGATGTATGTCTGTGTGTGGGAATTTGTGCCCATTTATTCACTGATGAGCTGATCGGTGGGGCTGAGGTCAGCGCTCTTGTTAGCTGGTGTGTACAGTATCTTGGATCTTGGGGGAAGTGGGAATCTGGGTGCTTCATTTTTGGCTGGACCCCCCCCCCCCTCCTCCTCTCAAGTTTTCCGTGATGAGATGGAAACTTTGTTGTGGTGCACACGTGTCCCTCATCATGATCGGCACCGGCGCAGAGGAACGTTATCGGATCCAGGAATGTGCTTGTGTACAATCATGTGGAGTGTAATCGGAATTCTACTGTGAGCCTCTGGAATGTTTCCTAATAGCAGCGTGTTTAGGATAAAAGCGGCTCTGAGGTTCATTCTATGTACGTTCGCTTTTTACATTTATATCTAAATTCAGATCCACATCCTGGTCCATAGACTGCGCTGGCAATGTGGAGTTGTTTCCTCCAGGCTGACAGTACGGCGAGTGTCGGGGTGAGCGGCTGGATAACAGCGCAGATCTGATTCACAGTTATCAGATCGTGTGAGCAGTGGGTGCAGCGCCGAGGGGTTTCACCACCCTAAACCTTTCGAATGAATCTGATTGACACCTAAATCTTTTCTCAGCAGTTTAGGGAAGGCCCTTACCTGTTCCTGTATGACATGAACAAAAGCTCCGATTAAAGAAACTCCTACACTGATTTGGAATGAACTGGAACATCAGTTGACGATTTTTTGAGCATAATCAGTTCCCAGATGTACAAATGCTCTTTTGAAGTAAATGAATGGGGACAAATTCCCACAGACATACTTCAAAGTCTTGCAAAAAGTCTTATCAGAAGTGTGGCTAGTATTTATTTGTGTAGAGGTCACTTGTTTTTAAAATGGGACCGATACTTTGCATACAGCCCTGACCTTAATTGAACAGAAGACTTTTGGGATGAATTAGAATGTCAATTGCTGTTGACCAATGGGCACGAAATCACACAGGCAAATGTCCTAGGAGAATAATGGCTATGTAGCCACAGAAGAAAGATGAGCAACTACGTGGCCCATACGTGTGTGTCTGTACATGTTTTACTCAGTTAAACATGTGTGTACCTTGTCCTCTTCGTTTACATCTTAGGGTCGTGTATTTATGCTGAAGTGCTCCTTCAGGTGTCATAAATATGGAACCCGATAATAAAACAGTGATGAATTACAGATCAGAGGCGTTTATTCCGTACATCCATCCACGTGCACGCCGGCGATTGCTCTGTACGTACGTACGGCATAAATGCAGAACGTAACATCATTTCATCTGACTGATGTGATTGATTCTGTTAGCTGACTTCGTCCGTTTGTGTTCGTGCCAGGTTGACAGGAGAGACAGAGAAAGCCTGATGCACGGCACGGCGGTCAGGAAGTGACATCACGCGTGTACAGTGAGATTGATGCTCTCTGCAGGTGCGCTGTGGCGTACGCTGTAAATACGGCCCGGAGAGGACTCGCGGGCGGCGCCCTCGGACTACAGGGGTGACAAATAAACACGAACACGACGCTCACACGACGCCACGTTCATCAGAGTGTGCCATCACGCCGAACAGGAAATGTGTTGAGACAGCGGGCGCGGTGCACCTGTCTGTTCAGCGCGGCGGAACGACTGTTTACTCCGATAAAAACAAAGAACAAAACCAGTAAAAAAACAGAAGAAACTTCATGCACTGACAGTTTTCATGCACCGTCGCTACCGGCCGTAGTGTTTTATAACAAATTATAAATGACTGTGTCAGAGCTCGAGAAAATGCAAATAAAATAAAAACACAGAGTTCCTTACATTTACTTTGACTTTTATTTGATGTCAGACAGGATGAACCTGAGATATTTCATGTTTTATCTGCTCAACTTCATTTCATTTATTAATAAACATCCATTCTTGCATTTCAGGCAAAAAAAAGTTAGGATGGGGGCAATTTAGGGCTAGTAATGAGGTGAAAAAAACTAAATAATGATGTGACGTCAACAGGTGATTGTGATCATGGTTTGGTACAGAAGCAGCATCCAGGAAAGGCTGAGTCTTTGATGAGTAAAGATGATCAGAGGATCTCCAGTTTGTACTCCAGTGTACCTCAAAGAAAGATCAGAAGGGATTTGCATGTTCTCCCTCTACAGTGCATAATATCATTAAACCATTCAAGGAATCAGGAGGAATTTCAGTGCGTAAAGGCCAAGAGTGCGAGCTTAATTTGAACGCTCGTGATCTTCCATCCCACAGACGGCATCAAGAACCTCCACTCAACACTAGCTGATATAACCACATGGGTGAGGGATTAGTTTATCAAACCTTTATCAAGCTCTACAATACAGAGTTACTGCACAAATGATACTTAAAACTTTACTGTGCAGAAAAGAAGCCTTATGTTAACCATGTCCAGAAGCAGCATCGACATCCCTGGGCTCTGAGGCATCTAGGATGGACCATCACACAGTGGAAACGTGTATTGTGGTCAGATGAATCAGCACTCCAGGTCTTTTTTGGATAGCATTTTCTCCCTTTTTCTCCTTTTAGCGCGTCCAGTTGCCCGATTGTGTCATGCTTCCTCTCCACCAATGCCGATCCCCGCTCTGATTGAGGAGAATGAAGCTAACCCACGCCCCCTCCAACACGTGGCCAGCACGTATGCATCTTATCACCTACACTTTGACGAGTGCAGTGCAGCTCAGCATTGTGTACGGAGAGACACACCCTGACAGCACTCTTTTCTCATCTCTGTGCAGGTGCTATCAATCAGCCAGCAGAGTCGTAATTGCACCAGTCATGAAAGAGACCCCATCCGGCTTAGTCCCGCCCATATCTGAACAACAGGCCAATCGTTGTTCATGTGGCCGCTCAGCCTTAGCCAGAGCTCGATACGATGTATTCGAGATCCCAGCTCTGGTTCCAGCGTGTGTTTTTACCGCTGCGCCACCTGAGCAACCCAATAATAGTTACATTTTTAATAGAAAAAAATATTTGGAAGTTAATTTATTCAGGGATTGATGGACTTTGAGAGAAAAGTTAACAAGTTTGCAGAGATGAAAGATTGCTGATCATCTACCAGCAATTTTCAGCCTGAAGCAGCAACAATAAACACATAGCTAGGAAACCAGTAACCATGTTGAGCAGATATGTGATGTTTGTTTATCAACACTGCACTGATTTGTATCTGTGGAATTCAGTAAATCAGCTACATCAGGCTTGTAGCTTCAGCGCTAAACCCAGGACGCCGGTGTCTCTCGGACCACGTTTGGGTTTGATTTAACTGCCGATCCTTCCTGCAGGAATGAACTAATTGCGCGTTAGTAATTAACTGATGAGGTCTGATGCGAAGCTGCTTTGTTGTGGGATTTCGGGATTGTGGAATTTCTAAACACGCCGGTGAAGTTTACACGCTCGACGCGTGAGCGCATTAAAGAGCGATAAAGCAGCGCGGCGCTAATGAGATTATAAATCCTGCTTCTGATAAACACCACCAAACACAGGAGGAATTTCACCCACTGCTTCATTCATTTGGACGTGATCTTTAAGTGAACCTGTTTTTAGTATGGCTGGGCGCTGATGTTGGTCAAGAAAGCCTCAGCTGACGTTCCAGTTCATTCCAGAGCTGTTCAGTGAGGCTCTATGCAAGACGTTTCTTATTCATGTCTTTATAGAGCTTGCTGTGTGCAGTGGGGTACAGTCATGCTGGAACAGTGAAGGGCCTTCCCTAAACTGTTGCTACAATTATATATTATTGATTTATTACACCTGTTAGCAACTGTTGTGGCTGAAACACATGAATTCAATCATTAGAAGGGGCGTCCCAATACTTTTGTCCATACAGTCTATATTAGACATCCATGCATGGTTATTAAAGCCTGGGACTGGGGGAGAGGGGACATTTATTGACTGTCTGTTTATCCTGGTCAGGGTCGCAGTGGGTGCAATTCACTGGGAAAAAGGTAGGAATCACCCTGGACAGGTTGCCAGTCCATCACAGGGCACACACACACACACACACACACAGACACATTCATATTTAGGACAATTTCGTATCTCCAATTAACCTGAGTGCACATCTTTGGACTGTGGGAGGAAACCGGAGCACCCGGAGGAAACCCACGCAGAAACACTCCATACAGAAAGGAAATCAAACCCAGGACCTTCTTGCTGTGAGGCGACAGTGCTACCCACCGAGCCACTGTACTGCCTTTTATTTTTTTATTCAGCTGCAAATGAGGGTGGCGGCCAAACGCAGCAGCCGCGCAGCAGACAGTGATGCATGTGCTCGCCCGGCTCGGTACAAAGAAAGCCGCCGCCTCCCGCGCCCCTATATTTATTTCAGCGATTTCTTTTAAATGCATATTTTATGCTACGTCTGCACACTGAAGGTCAGGCAGAAACGTTCTTCGTGGGGATACACACACCAACAGAAGACGCCGAGATCTATGGGGCGGGGGTCTGGATATTCATCATGAGCACAATACAGGCGCACAAAAGCTCACTTCCGTCCTTCCGAGTCGCACAATGAGGATCTTTTAGCCGGACGTCTGAAAAATATCAGACACAGCAGACGATCGTCTGAGAAGAATAAAACCCTGAGCAATTGAGGGTTAAGGGCCTTGCTTAAGGGCCCAACAGTGGCAACCTGGCAGTGGTGGGGCTTGAACCAGCAACCTTTTAAACTTTAAAATAAAATACCTAGGATGCTTATACTTTACTACAACAGGGCAAGTTGTAGCCTGGACTAGTAATCAGAAGGTCGCTGGTTCAAGCCCCACCAAGCTATTCACACACCAACGTGGTTAAAAAATATACGCCACATGGTCAAAAGTATGTAGACACCCAATCTACACCCATCTATAAAGACATGGCCTGAATGAACTCAAATGGTCTGCATAAAACATCTTTGGGACGAATTGGAACAAAAACAGAGTGACCGAGTGAATTCCTGTTCCAAGAAACGTCCAACATGGTTTGAAGAGTTTGGTGTGGAGGAGCTTCACTGGCTTCTTATTCAGCCTCCATGATTTTAGGACAGGATATGGCATCCATATACTTTCAGTCATAATGTGTAGCACAAGATGCAGAATTTTATGAAATATCTGTGGAATAAAAATTGCATTTGCAAAGTTTTATTTATTTTATTTTTTTCTCTAAAGTTGCATCAGTTCAGTTCTCTCTCGTCCGTCCGTCTGTCCGTCCGTCAGCATCTCTGTCGGATCGTTACACCTCCAGTCTGTGAATGATCTGTGAATTGAGCTACTGTCATACCTTTATACCTCACTGTACACCCGCGTGCGCTAGCGGACGGCGTGACGGGTGTCTAATGACTTCCTCTCCGCCGCTGCCGGAGACGCGGTGGAGCAACGTCAATTGATTTGATGCCATGAGCGGATGGTAGCGAGAGTCTCTTAGGTGCTTCCAGCATCTTCTCTCCGGTGCAGTCTGACAGGTTAGTTCCTCCAGCAAGTTATACCACATATAATGCTATAATGCTATTCACACACCAACGTGGTTAAAAAATATACTCCACGTGGTCAAAAGTATGTAGACACCCAATCTACACCCATCTATAAAGACATGGCCTGAATGAACTCAAATGGTTTGCACAAAACATCTTTGGGATTAACTGGAACATCACTTGTGAGTCAGGGCTTTGCATTCAACATCAGAACCTGACCATATAACTTCTCCCTTGATTTACAGCACAGTTTCCCACAGTAACATTCCAAAATCTAGTGGAATGTCTTTACAAAGTGGTTTTATGTGTTTGGTCTGAATGAACTTCAATGGCTGGCACAAAACATTTGGGACGAATTGGAACATCAGTTGTGAGCCAGGCCTTTACATCCAACATCAGAACCCGGCCATAATAAATGCGCCCTTGACTGATGGCACAATTTCCCACAGTAACATTCCAAAGTCTGTTGGAAAGTCCTTCCAAATTGCTTTAAGTCGTTTGGTCTGAATGAACGCCAATGTCCTTCACAGAACATCTTTGGGATGAATTGGAACATCACTTGTGAGCCAGACCTCCAGAGACTGAACCTATAAATGCTCCCTTGAATGACAGCACAGCTTTCCACAGTAACATTCCAAAATCTATTTGAAAGTCTTTCCAACAGACCAAGGAATGAAGCAGGATGGATGGAAAGTGAATTCTGATGTTGATTGTTTTGGAATGGTGCGTCCAACGCGCTTATGCTCCGACGTCCAAATACTTTCGACTCTACATAAAAACTTTAGCTGTAACAGCACATTTGAAGCAGGTAGTGAAGAAGCGAGCGAGAGAGAGAGAGAGAGAGAGAGAGAGAGAGAGAGAGAAGCTGTATGAGAGATTCATTAGTGTTGGGTTGAACATCTCCAGAATGTTAAATGAATGGCCAGCAGCTCCCACATCCTGCTGCTGCTCTTCTGGCTCTGGGTTTGTTTTGGCCCTCAGGAACGATGCCAATTTATTCCGTGTTTTAAAAGATTCACGCCTGGAGAAGTCAGCGGGCTGCGCGGGCCGGTTTAAGGTCTCCGCTTACACAAACTTCTCACACACACATCGGAGGGTTTGAGATCTGAGATGTTTTTCGATCATGTGGTTTGGGGATCAGATCAGGACTTCAAGAAAAGGTCTGTTGTTCCTGGATGGAGATGCTTTCACTCATGTTTCAGATATTGTTTGGGGGGGGGGGGGGGGTGTTGTTTCGAATAGGAAAAATCATGTCCCACTGAACTGGTGCAAACACAGTGCTTGGTACATGACCAAAACTATGTAGACGCCTTAATTCATGTGTTTCAGCCACAGCAATTGCTAACAGGTGTAATAAATCAATTATATTAGAAACAATGTGCTTTTAACTTCGCATCAACAGTTCAGGGAAGGTCCTTTCCTGTTCCAGCATGACTGTGCTCTATAAAGACGTAAAGAAAAGCTCGATTTAAAGAAACTGACCTCAGCTCAACTCAACTGATCTGGAACCAGAAACATCAACAATAATAATAATCATAGTAAAAATATTAATAATAATAAAAGTAATGATAATAAAAGTTAATAATAATAATAATATTAATAATAATAATAATATTCATAATAAAAACAATAACAAAAATAATAATAATAATAATAATATTATTAATAATAATGATAATTAATTAATGAAAATTATAAAAGTAGTAATAATAATAATATTAATAAAAAGGTAATAATGATAATAATAATAATAATAATAATTTATATTATTAATATTAATAATAATAATAATAATCATTATTATTATTATTGATAATAACAGTAATAAAAATCTATGAGAATGTATTTACAAATGAAAAGAACTCTGTTGGTTGCTCCACATTTGTGCACCATAATTGTAATTTTTTGTGAGAGAAGTTGTGCCGCACTGAATGCTGGGATTGCCTTCACTGATAAGAAAGCATCGGACGTTCCCTAATTAGTCAGATTATCACATTAAGGCGCCTCAGTAGGCACATTTTAATGAATCTAAGAATTTAGACATGCCCTCTTTTCGGGAGTGTAGGATGACGTAAATGCGTCTATGTAGAGAGATCAGTAGGTTTTTGGACAGACTCAGTAGTGTAGAGGAACGATGAGGAGCTGAATCATTCCTGACATGCAGACCTGAGACCTGAAGTTTCTATTCAACGTGTTTAGCGGCAGAAAAAAAACCTGATTTGAGACGAAGCCGAAGGTCTAATGACTGCATTGCGATTCCTTCCCATCCAATAAAGTGCATTCCTGCCCCACCAATTGGATGTAACTGCTCTAAAATGTGATTGTGCCTCTGAAAGAAGATATTGTTTTTTCTCAGAGGCACCTGTGACCCTCCGCGCTCGACCGGCCGCTAAACCGGGGGAGTCGCAGAGAGGAGAAAAACACCAGACACGCATTATCACTGTCTACGTTCACTACAGCCGGCAGATCTTTGGGGTTGGATTTGTGATTTATGAAAAATATAATGAGGATGAAACAAAATGGAGAAAATGCTGAATAAAGGAGAGTCGGTACGAACGGCACGTGAATGCGCTGGTGAGAGATTAGTACTGATTTTATCTGCGCCGAATCTGAAGCGCTTATTAGATTTCTTAGAAACATCGGAGCTCAGGAACTCAAAAGCTCCTATAGAATATAGAATACACTATATGGACAAAAGTATTGGGACACCACTTGTATTTTTTCAATTCTCATTCACATTCCCAGTATTTAGCAGACGCTTTTATCCAAAACGACTTACAGTACTGTGACAGTATATTGTCCAAGCAGTTAGGGGTTAGGGTTAGGGGCCTCACTCAAGGGCCCAACAGTGGCAACCTGGCAGTGTTGGGGCTTGAACCAGTGACCTTTCAATTACTAGTCTACCACTAGGGTCCAACTGCCTGTGTTTCAGTCACTACAATCGCTAACAGGTGTAATAAATCAATTATATGAATGAAATGATACTGTATGCTTCTAATGCTGCAGCAACAGTTTAGGGAGGGTCTTGCCTGTTCCATGTATAAGTACATGAAGAAACTCCAGAGTCCTGACCTTAACCCCACTGGACAGCTCTGGAATGAACCGGAACATCAACTGAGGTTTTCTTGACCAACATCATTGTCCAGCCATACAAATGCTCTTTAGATATTAATGAATGGCCACAAGTTCCCACATACATACTCTTCAAAGTATTGTGAGAAGCCTTCTCAATAGTGGCTGCTGTTATATCTGAAAAGGTCACTCAATTTTGTGGGACGTCCGACAAGCTCATGGTCAGGCGTCCAAATACTTTCGACCATATAGTATGTGCTGCTTCCAAATGTATGCATGTGATTCATCTCTTTGCTGGGCCTGCTGGGTGGTCTGGGTATCGCTGACTCTGGACGTATCAAATATACCCCGGGTTCTCCAGCGCTGTCTGATTAGAGGAAATAATGAAGCTCTCGCGTGTTCCTCAAAGCTCTCCTCGGACCATCTAGCATAAAGAATGTTAGCATGAATATAAATGCTTTCATTTATTTAGCTCAGACTGGAGCGCTCGACCTCTTTGCAGTGGCGGGCGAGCGTATTAAGACTGCTGCACCACCCAAGCTTCTCAAATCTGTATGTTGCACTTACATTCAGTGAAGAATCTTCATCTTCAGAGTTATTTTTCCATTAGATTAAGACCTTTAAATGCAGCCTGATAATCCGACTAACAGCTCAATCAGAATAGAACACGCCCGATTGAGGCCATTCTGAATACATTTTATATACGATTGAACAAGATGGTTAATACTTTAGAAGGATTTAGCCTAGGATGTAGAAAGTTGTAGCCTAGCGGGTAAGGTGTTGGACTAGTAAACAAAAGGTTGCTGGTTAAAGCCCCACTACTACCACTGTTGGGCCCTTGAGCAAGGCCCTTAACCCTCAATTGCTCAGGCTGTGTACTGTCCCAGTTCTGTAAGTCGCTTTGGATTAAAGCATCTGCTAAATGCTGAAAATGTAAATCTAAATGTAGAAGGAATAGATAGATAGAGTGGCTCAGTGGGTAGCACTATCGCCTCACAGCAAGAAGGTCCTGGGTTCGATCCCCAGGTGGGACGTTCCGAGTCCTTTCTGTGTGGAGTTTGCATGTTCTCCCTGTTTCTGTGTGGGTTTCCTCCCACAGTCCATGACTGTGTTTGATATTAAACTTGAGTGAATTGATGAATCTTGTGTATCGAGTAACTACCGTTCCTGTCATGAATGTAACCAAAGTGTAAAACATGACGTTAAAATCCTAATAAACAAACAAACAAACATTCCCAGTGTAAAAGTTTAAGTACATTTGTATCATAACAGAAGTTTACACAATTTAACTTGTCAGGAGCAAAAACAGGTCTGCAGAACTTAAAAAGACTTCAAATTCATTTTGAATAAATGAGTGTGAAGTATTTTTTCTGTATTTTCTATTTTAAAGCCATAAAACAAATAAAAACAAACGAACACACCGACTCAGATACCGTCCTGCTGCTCCTCTTACTCTATCTTGGACTTAGATGGATGCAGGTTGTCATGGTAACGTGTACACTAAGCGGTACTTTGTAGTTTTGGGTGGGATTGGATGGGATTTTCATCACACTATGTTGTTGAGGTGAGTGAACATATAAACACCTCAGTCTTCATCTATAATAAGAATATTATAATAAGAATTCAGTATTTGCCTGTAAACAAAATACTGATTAATTTAGTGTGTGTGTGTGTGTGTGTGTGTGTGTGTGTGTGTGTGTGTGTGTTCATTAACAGTTTGTGCGATAACGACACACGGATTCTTTCCAGTGTTTTAATCTTGGTCGGGTTCCTGACTCCCCTCAATAATGATGCCAGTCTGCCCTCTTTAGGCAATTTAAAGCTCTTTTTGGTTTTGTCTCTTATCGGTTCTATATTTAGAGCTACAGATTTTTTGTTTACATGTGAGGCGTTTATATTCAGTCTGTCATATAGAGTATTTAAAAACAAAAACAAAAAAGACGATGCTATTTTTCCTACAGCGCTCCACACCGGGTTGCCAGGTGTAGTTTGCATGTAGAACTGCTGTATTTCTAAACTGTCTGGTTACTCTGACTATGTACTGTATATACACCAATCAGCCATAACATTAAAACCACCTTCTTGTTTCTACACTCACTGTCTATTTTATAGAAACACTTTGTAGTTTTACAATCACTGACTGTAGTCCATCTGTTTCTCTGCATGCTTTGTTATCCCCCTTTCATGCTGTTCCTCAATGGTCAGGACCCCCACAGGACCACCACAGAGCAGGTATTATTTAGGTGGTGGATCATTCTCAGCACTGCAGTGACACTGACATGGTGGTGGTGTGTTAGTGTGTGTTGTGCTGGTATGAGTGGATCAGACACAGCAGCACTGCTGGAGTTTTTAAACACCTCACTGTCACTGCTGGACTGAGAATAGTCCACCAACCAAAAATATCCAGACAACAGCGCCCCGTGGGCAGCGTCCTGTGACCACTGATGAAGGTCTAGAAGATGACCGACTCAAACAGCAGCAATGGATGAGCGATCGTCTCTGACTTTACATCTACAAGGTGGACCAACTAGGTAGGAGTGTCTAATAGAGTGGACAGTGAGTGGACATGGTATTTAAAAACTCCAGCAGCGCTGCTGTGTCTGATCCACTCATACCAGCACAACACACACTAACACACCACCACCATGTCAGTGTCACTGCAGTGCTGAGAATGATCCACCACCTAAATAATACCTGCTCTGTGGTGGTCCTGTGGGGGTCCTGACCATTGAAGAACAGGGTGAAAGCAGGTTAATAGCAGGGTGAACTGCGCTTAATCTTAGCCAAGGGAAACAGGAATATCAAATAATAAAAAGGTAATAAAGTCCTCGGTTGTCTGTAGGTGTCGTGCGCTGTGGTACAAAGTGCTAAAAAAATAGAAATATTTCCAGGCCGTTTAAATTCCATGTTATAAAATGATGTTAACGTGAATAAAACAGGGTATTGATTGTAACATGCTGATGCTGTGAGTATGTACACACTAAATGAGCTTCGCTGCTCAGGGTTTAGCATTACACCGCTAAAGGTCGCGTTCGGCGGGTCCGCCGAGTCCCTCCTGATTTTCCAGTCGCGGCTGACCTTCTGCCGCTGCGTGGCTCTCATCATTACGCGTTCTGCATGTTTCAGCGTGTACCCATCATTACCCAGTTGCTGCGTTTGTACTTTCTTCTGTACCGGGGCACAAAGGTTAAGCATTGTGCATCATACGGCGCTCACCAAAAGCACATCCATGCAGAAAAGCCACATTTCTACTGGGAGTTCAATACCGATTGATTAAAAAGCTTCAACGAGGGCGTGATTTCTACGGTCCTGCGTGATTTCCGTGATCGAATCTCAAACCCGTAAGCAGCTTTTTATACTCGCCGAGCATTTTTCAGATTCTGTCAGCGCTCGTCCGTGATGCGCTCCACACGCCGACCTTGCGCGGTTGCCTTTAACGTACTTATTCACTCATTCCTCCGAGGAGTCTTCATTTCATCCTTGATGACATCTGACACATCACTGATAGGATTTGGTTTTGCGTATACCGGATTAGCCTCATTTGGTTAGCATGGTGTTATTACATTACCGCTCCTGAGAGCCGGCGGCGTCCGTCCCGGAGTCTGGACGGAGACGGGTGGATGAATACAGATGCGGAGGCAGGACGATGATTAACGGTCAGGAGTCGGTGCACGTCATGTACGTCACCGCATCTGTGTGGTCGGCTCCAGAATTATTCACACCCCGGGTGTAGAGATGAGCAAATATTTCAGCTTTCATTTAAATTAATTGATTTCTTCATCCCTGGAACACTAGGGGCACGATAAACTTAAAGCACCTACTTGCATGTTTTGTGAAGTGTACACAAACATGAATACTGGCAATTCCAAGGACCTGGGTTCGATGCTGGGTCCTTTCTGTGTGTAGTTTGCATGTTCTCCCTATGCCGGCCTGGGTTTCCTTATACAAGTCTAAATAAAACGCCTTTATTTGTCAAATATACATATACACGTGAACAGTACAATGAAATTCCTTTTCTGTATATCCCATGTTGTTTGGAAGCTGAGGTCAGAGCGCAGGGTCAGCCATCATACAGCACCTCTGGAGTAGTGGGGGTTAAGGGCCTTGCTCAAGGGCCAAACAGTGGCAGTCAGTTGATAGCCCAAAGCCCTACCAGCTAGGCTACCACTGTCCAAAAGACACTTAGTCCGGCTTATTGGAGATACTACAATTGCCCTAAGTGTGTGTGTGTGTGTGTGTGTGCAGCGTGTGTTTGAGGGTTCGAATCCCTAGCTGTGCTGTCGGCCGGTCAGGCATCTACATACAGACATGGTTGGCTGAAGTCTAGGGTTTGTGGCATAGGCCTCGCTATGGATTGCACCTAGTGATTCCAGGCAACCCTTGCCAAAAGTATGTGGACACCAGACTGTAAGCTTGTTAGACTTTCCATTACAAAACAGCAAACATTAACACACTTTGAACACGCTTTACACAAAGCAGCTTTGGGATGAATTACAATGTAGATTGCCTAACATCTCTGCCTTGCCTCAAAGGGCACAAATTCCCACTGACATACTCCAGAGCGATCAAAGCTACTATATGCCAACTCTATATTAATGCCTTAGGATTTAAAATAAAATAAACTCATGGTCGGGTGTCCACATACTTTTGACTATACCGTGTACCAGAAGAGATTGATGATGGACTCCTAATTGCCCTGATTTGTGACATTATCGTAATTGTGGCCTCCCAACTTACGTACAAACAGCCTTTGTAAAGGCCGGGCGCAGCAAAACAAGCGGGCATCAATCTTAGCATCTCTACGCTTTCCACACCTGCACGTTTGCATAAAAACACATAAATCTCGGCACGGCGCGGCCTTGTCAGCGCAGGAGAGTCAGCAGCTGGAGTCAGTCGGCTACGGCGAGTATACGCGCTCGCGACGGCGGTGCGCTCATCCGAGTCGGTTTCCAGCCCCGAGCCGTGATTTGTGAGTCCTGTTCGGCATGAATAAAACACCACGTTAAATAATGCAAATATCCGGGGACGGTAAACCTGAAGTCTGAGGAAAGTTCGGACCGGGAGCTCGGACCGGATCACGAGCGCCGATACAAAACAAGCATCCCGACTCGGCTCGGCTCAGCGCGGCTGTAATCCATATTTCATTTTGTTTGCAGGTCCGACGGTGAGTTTGGCGCCATGCTGTGAAATATTTAACACTGATTTGGAGGAAATGATGGCGGAACGGGGAGCATCCGAGTACCGCGTGTGAGCCTCGGCGGGGTGGGCATCATTAGGGTACTTTACATGGCTTTAGGTGCCATGTTTAAGTCATGAGGTGTGCGTGGAGACTGAGGGGGGGAGGGATGCCTCGGTGAAGAAATCAACCAAAAGAGTTCAACAGATCAGGATTTATTAACATCTAAATACATAAAACTACATGCATTAATACTTAACCCCCTCCCTAATAATTAGGTTTGATTATTTCCACGTCAGACTTTATGCCAGGACAAACGTTGGCACGAGTGCGGGTCCTATAAAAAGCGGATTTTAACGTGGCACTGTCATATGAGCCGCCTTTCCATCAGCTCATGCAAATGTCTGCCCTGCGAGAGCTCCCTGACAAGCTCTCAGAATAAAAATCAGGCTTTGCTTGACTCACTCACTACCAAGTTCCAAACTGCTTCTGAAAGGAATGTCAGCATAGGAACTGTATATCTAAAATTGCATAAATTAGGTTCTGTTATTCACAAGCTGTTATTAAGATCACCATATGCAATGCTGAGGGTAAAAAATCATTATTAAACACAGTAAGACTAAGAGGCCGAAAGTATGTAGACAAATGAGCATGAGATTGTTGGACCTCCAATTTTTAAGAGACTTTTTAGTGGCTCTCTAGTGACTGCTGGACTTCCTCCACACCAAACACATCAAACCATGTCCTTATAGATCTTTCTATGAGCGATAGATGTAGCTGAAACTCAGCCTCTGAACTTGATACTCAATAGGGGTGTCCACATATTTTTGCTAATCTTGCTTGGAAATGCCCTAATACACACTAATATATGGTTTGCCGAGTTTGGCTTGGAGTCCGATCTCGACCACACCTTATAGTGTATCACTACCACTCTTATTGATGCTTTTCTGGTTGAATGAAGGTGAATCCCTACAGTCATGTTTCAAAATCTATAGGTGAGGTTTTACACCATAGTGAAGCTGCACTTCATATTATTGTCAATATTAATTGATAGTTTTCATTACTTTAATTGGTTTGCCAGTACACCTTAATTCTGCTCTCTATTTAGGAATTTTGCTGTTGGCTAAAAGTATGTGGACACCTGACCACAAGCTTGTTGTTCATCGTATTCCAAAACAATGGAAAATATTATAAAGTGCTTTCTTTTCTTCAAAAAAACCTCTTTTGTTATTTTTTTACAGTGGTTAGGAAAGTGAGTGAGAGGTTTAGGTGTCTATATACTTTTGGTCTTAGGGACAGTGGTAGCTCAGTGGTTAAGGTACTGGACTAGTAATCTGAAGGTTGCCGGTTCGAGCCCCACCACTACCAGGTGGCCACTGTTGGGCCCTTGAGCAAGGCCCTTAACCCTCACTTGCTCAAAATAAATTGTGTACAGTCATAATTGTAAGTCGCTTTGGATAAAAGCGTCTGCTAAATGCTGAAAATGTAAATGTAAATGTAAATGGTCTTGCGCTGTGCATTAATCTAAAACAACACCCTGACCATTCAGAAGTGGAACAAACTGGCATCTTTAGAGCCGCTCCCGTTTTACCGGCCCCTCATTAATGACATGAACCGAGCACAGGAAGTGTTGTAGCCAGAGCTGAGCACATGTGTTCCTGCACTGATGTTCATAAAACTGGATTTATCAAGTGACGGGGGATTTATGGGAGCGGGTCACACCTCAGAAGAAGTGACCCAGACTTGTTACCACGTTTTAGAGCTCAAGCTTTAATAACATCTATATTAATTACTGTGGTTTGGAGTCGGATGTGAAACGCTCACGGTCGGGGTCCACATACTTTCGGAAGCAACAGAAGATGAGAGGGACGATTATTAAAAAACCAAACGATGTTTGGTTTGGCTGCAGGAACAAGCCGAGGAGCGGTGACGGGTTCAGAACCAATTCTTTCTTTTTATTTTTTGCCTCTTTTCTCCATTTTCCTCCCGATTTAGAGCACTCTTGTCTTCCGCTGCTGAGAGATACCAGATTGCATCCGAGGAGAGCACGTCACTGTACACTCTTCCTCTTCTTTACTTGTATACAGACCTTGTGTTTAAGAAACTTGGGATGTTTTGTAAAACGTAATAAAAACAAGAGTCTGTGTTGTGTTAGCTCTCTTAAATCTTCATTTCACTACCAAAAGTACAAAGAAATGATTATTAACATGTTTAACTTTTTAGATACAGTGAATATAAATAAATAAAGAAATCCTTTAACCAACGCTTTATCCTGATCTAGGTCGTGTTAGGTTGAATAGGAAACATCGGTCAGGTCACACACACCTACACACACACTTAGGGCAATTTTAAGTATCTCCAGTTTGCCTAAATGCATATCTTTAGAGGTACTATATCAAGTAACCACCTAAAAACAACCTAAGAACCACCTATTAACACCAAAGCAACCACTTGAAGCAACTATTTCTGCACACTAGTGAATAAATTCATTCGTTAATATTAAAATAACAGCTCTAATGGTGTAGCTAAACTTACGGTATGTGTAATGCGTACTTCATATTCCGCTAGAGCACCAGCGCTGGGATTCTGATCTTTCCGAGTTCGAATATCGGCTTTGCTCCCGGTCGCCTGGGCGCCCCCCAGCGGGCACAATTGGCAGTGAAGTCTGAAGTCGTATGGCGAAGCAATTCCTTAAGCCTACAGACCATGGTGGCACAGCGACGCATTCGAACAGCTGGCCACGTCCTACGACTACCTCTAAGCAGACCAGCATCTACTGTAATACAGTGGACACCGCCAGATGGTCATAGAAGGCGTGGAGACCTGGAGATCGCCCAATGTGCCTAGTCGCATGAATGAACCCAAAGAACAACAAAGTCTGCTGGGAGGGAAAGACCAGATTAATAAGATGGCGGGGTCTCAGATGCTGTGTGAGGACCCTGGTTAGTAGTCCAAGGAGCCTGTACAGAAGTTTGTTTGTTTGTTTATTAGGATTTTAACGTCATGTTTTACACGTTGGTTACATTCATGACAGGAACAGTAATAACTCATTACACAAGGTTATAACGAACACAGTCATGGACGATTTAGTGTCTTCAATTCACTTCACGTGCACGTCTTTGGACTGTGGGAGGAAACCGGAGCACTGGGAGGAAACCCACACAGACACAGGGAGAACATGCAAACTC
Source organism: Trichomycterus rosablanca (assembly GCF_030014385.1). Classification (NCBI taxonomy): domain Eukaryota; kingdom Metazoa; phylum Chordata; class Actinopteri; order Siluriformes; family Trichomycteridae; genus Trichomycterus; species Trichomycterus rosablanca. Next base: position 3,060,775 of record NC_085989.1, on the reverse strand, counting down.
CACACAGAAAGGACCCGGACCGCCCCACCTGGGGATCGAACCCAACAGTGCTGCCCACCGAGCCAGAAGTGGAGGAACGTGGAGATCAGCTTGTGACTCCTCGGCCTCACGTGTGAATCCACCGAAGTACAGGTAGATAAGAGGGCATTGGTGGAGCGTGTGTCAAGTGAATATACCCTCCTCAGAGGCAATCGGGGTCCCCAGCAGTAGAAGACTCTAAATTGGGAGAAAATGCATGAATAAAAAAGTGGATTTGTGGTGGGTTTGAGTAAATATTAATCTCTTAAAATAGTCACTGCACAGAAAGGCTGAAAACTTTGACTTGATGTAATTCTGACTACAGAAATCAGTAAGAAATCAATAAGAACGACTTCAAGACAAATAACGTTTATAACAATATACATGCACTTACATCACATGTTAACATTTACAGTAGAATTTCATTTTCAGGTGTTGACCCGTGTTAATCCATCATTCACATCGATTTCCATCCGGTCCGTATCTGAGAGGCTCCCACAGCGCAGGTGAGGCTCTATTATTCAAAACCCTCTTAAGGAAATGAAAAATGACACCAAGAGTTTGCATTGATTGGGAATTCCATTACTGAATATCCATAGCGAGTGATGAACCGCAGCTCGTTCTTCACTCTCCACCATCTGTGAAGTTTGTCCTCGGCCACATGATGTCCTGTAGTACGTCACCATCATTACTTCATTGTTGTCATTATACGACGGATCTTTAATAAGTTTCCGCACTTTTATATTTTGGTTATAAGGGGTGAGGGTGGGAGGAGGAGTAATCGGTCCAGTCTGAGAGACTGAGAGACGCTTATAGTCTGGATTTAGCTCCATCTGATTTTCACCTTTTTGGACGCTCAAAAAAGCTTTAAGGGGAAGAAGATTTTCATGTGATGATGATGCAGCGATGCATCAAAATGATGAAAAGTTGGTACGACGCTGGGAAAAATGCATCGGAAGGTGCCAATGTAGAAAAGTGACGTCATTTGTTTTTGAAATTCTTAATAAACAGAGTTTAAAAAGTGAGGAAACTTTTTAAGAACCCTCGTACTTGCGTGCAATGAAATTTAGCACGACTCTCTCCAAAAAAGATCAAAGAAAAAGTATTTTCATTACTTTTGAAAATTTACAAAGCATGAACTAGTACAGCCTAAGTACATGCTTACAACATTGCAGCAACAGTTTAAGGAAGGCCCTCTCCTGTTCCAGCATGACTATGCCCCTGTTTAAAGAAACTCTAGCGTCCGGCACAGAGTCCTGACCTCAGCCCTGCTCAACAGCTCTGGAATGAAGCAGAACATCAACTGAGGCTTTCCTGACCCACATCAGTGCTCAGCCATACAAATCCTCCTTTGAATGAATGGGCACAAATTCCCACAGCCTTCACAGTGGAGTGGCTGTTGTTATAGCTGAAAAACACACAGAGGGCACGCTGTTTCAATGGCATTAGTTTAGGGCGGCATGGTGGCTTGATGGGTAGAACTGTCGCCTCACAGCAAGAAGGTCCTGGGTCCGGGTCCTTTCTGTGTGGAGTTTGCATGTTCTCCACGTGTCCGCGTGGGTTTACTCCAGGTGCCCCGCTTTCCTCCAACAGTCCAAAAACATGCAGTCAGGTTGATTGGAGACACTGAATTGTCCTAGAGGTGAATTTGTGTGTGTGTGTGTGTGTGTGTGTGTATGTATGTGTGTGTGTCTGCCCTGCGATGGACTGGCGCCCTGTCCAGGGTGTTACTGTGTGCCTTGCGCCCACTGAAAAGCTGAGATAGGCTCCAGCACCTCCCCCGCGACCCTAATTGGATAAGTGGTTAAGAAAGTGAGTGGGTAAGTGAGTTTAGGATGGCTCGGTGGGTAGCACTGTCGCCTCACCCAATGAAGGTCCTGAGTTTGATTCCCAGGTGGGGCGGTCTGGGTCCTTTCTGTGTGGAGTTTGTTCTTCCATGTCGTGTGGGTTTCCTACAGGAGCGCCGGTTTGACATTAAAAACTTGAACTGATGGATCTTGTGTAAGCAGTAACTATCTGTCCTGTTACGAATGTAATAAAGTGTGTAAAACATGACGTTAAAATCCTAATAAATAAATAAATAAATAAATAGGAAATTGAATGTATAACAAGCTCATGGTCAGGTGTCCAAATACTTTTAGCCATATAGTGTCTATACTCACTTTAATCACCACAAATTATTACTATTTTAAAGTCATTGTTTGCTGACGGTGAGAAATCATTTTATTTTGCAGCGTTGTGGTTAATCAGCGGTTCATTCCTCTCAGCGAATAGTCTTCAGTTCCCCAAGGTTACGAGGGCCCCTCTGATGGACTCCTTAAATTTTTAATAAAGGCAGGAGATTGGCTCGGCCGTGCAGGCACCTCAGACTTTTATTTTTAGAAACCGGACCTGATTTATTTAGCCGTAACAGACCAAGCGCCACGAGAGCGCCAGGAATGAAATTTATATTCCTTTATTTACTTTATTTGGTATAAATTTCTAACAGTGACTCAAATGTAAGAGCTCATTTCTCTTCACCGTATCGATTTTCAGCGTCGCTATTTTGACAATCCATCATAACGGATCCCAGTAAGCGGGGACAGGACACACACGGATCGTGACCGTGTTAATGTGAAAGCCAAGACGTGACCCACGCTCCGATAGCTGAATAAGCTTTTAGAACTAATTCGTTTAGTCCCGGTCCACGACGAGAATACGAGCAGGGATTATGTGTTAGCCGGGCCACCGTGTCCATTAGTGTCAGGACGTGATTTCACATCCTGTCTGGACGACCTTTACCCTCTTGCGCCTGGATTGGGTTTTTTGTTGTTCTTTTTTTTTCCATCCCATCTTTCCGTCCAGTGTTTTTACGAGTGGTTTGCTAGTAAAGCGATAATGTGTTTTGGTTTCATCGTCAGGGCATCGGGCTACTTTACGGCCGTGGAACGTCACCGGTCCTTTTAAATGTGATTTATCCTGCGTGATCGGGGCGGCGACTCAATCTGCAGTAAAAGTGCACAGGGTGAAAATATACATCAGCCACAGACGTAAAATAAATCCAGGAGGAAAATGTGCTGCGGCTGTGATGCAGTTTTTTATACAGACTTTATAACACAAGGATTAAATCATATTAGAAAACAGAGCTTTAGTATTTATCTACGTTTCTACTGTGGTCATGAATTTGCTGGGAGGAACATTTTATGAAACACTGCTGGTCTTACACAAGTTTAAACACCAGAATCACTGGGTGTCAGGCATCAAGCGTTAATATTATTATTTTTATTTTATCATTATTATTGTTATTATTATTATTATTGTTATTATTATCATCATCATTATATTTTATTATTATTATTATTATTATTATTTATTTGTATTATTATTATTATTTTATTATTAAGGTCCTTTCCTCTTGCAGCATGAGCAAGGGACTTCTCACTCAGTTCTATATTGATGCTTGTTGTTTTGTAATATAATGCCCAACATGCTCATAGTCGGGCATCTTTATACTTTTTGTAATATATAGAATGATGTGTTGTTGATCATAGTCTCAGAGTCCATTTAAAAACCCCTCATGTGATCTGGATTTGTGCCAATGGCATCACTCTGTAGCATGTTTACCCATCACTCTTGTCTGGAGGCTACAATGTGCAGTAAAGCAGGACAATAGTGGACAGTGTGTCCTCGTAAAAGGACGCCATTCACCCAGCTTGCCTGTGTGACTTCGCTTTAATACACGACCTCCAACGTCACGGCCCAAAACATTAGCGGGGGCCGGACCGTCGCCTCCTGCCCTGGAACGCCTGACCTCCGTGAACCCTCCACACATCGGGACTCCATTCAAAGGGCCTCTGTGAGCGTGTGTGTGTGCGTGTGTGTAAACCTCGCACAGATCTGGTTTGTTCCTCTTGTAAATTTTGGTCTTTTGCAGGGTGATGAACGAGGCCTGGAGACGACCGGGCTCAGAAAGAGACGAGAGAACAATTATCCACTTTTGTGTGAACTTATCTTCCATGTGACTCGGACCACAATGACCCCTTGGTTCGATTAGGGGGGCGGAGCGGCGCACTTATTTTCATTCTTCCAGCATTATTTGGGGAACTCTGGTCCTGAAGGTATCGCAATACTTATATATGATGTTTTTGAAACACACACACAGCACACACACTCCTACACATACACACAGACGCACATACACACACTCCCACATACACACACTCACATATACATACACACACACTACCACATACCCACACACACACACACACTCACACAGATGCACACATACAGACACATGCACACACATGCACACATACATACACACACACACTTCCACATACACACACTCACATATACATACACACACACACACATGGAGATGCACACACATGCACACATACATACACACACACACTTCCACATACACACACTCACATATACATACACACACACACACATGGAGACGCACACACATGCACACATATACCCACACAGACGCACACATACAGACACACGCACACACATGCACACATACATACACACACACTCCCACATACACACTCACATATACATACACACACACACACACGGAGACGCACACACATGCACACATACATACACAAACACTCACACAGACGCACACATACAGACACATGCACACATACACACACACACTCCCACATACAGACACTCACATATACATACACACACACACTACCACATACACACACTCACATATACATACACACACACACGCACACATATACACACACACAGAGGCACACACATGCGCACATACACACACACACTTCCACATACACACACTCACATATACATAAACACACATGCACACATACACACACACAGAGGCGCACACACATGTACACATACACACACACACACACACTCACACAGATGCACACATACAGACACGCACACACACATACACAGACACGCACACACATGCACACATACATACACACGCACACACATACACACACACACACACACATGCACACATACATACACACACACTCCCACATACACACACACTCACACAGACGCACACACATGCACACATACAGTACACACACACAGAGGCGCACACACATGTACACATACACACACACACTCACACAGATGCACACATACAGACACGCACACACATGCACACATACATACAAACACACTCAGACACACATACACACATGCACACATACATGCACACACACTCCCACATACACACACACTCCCACATACACACACACTCACACAGACGCACACACATGCACACATACACGCATGGCTGGCTGTTCTAAATTACACTACTTCTAATTAAAAAATTAGGGACGTCCCAATACTTTTGTCAGCAGGGTTTTTTAACACCTGGGTCGTGACCTTTAGGTCGCAGAGAAAAATAATAATAATGAAACAAACAAATTTTAACAAGCACTGGTAAACTGGTAAGTAAACGCCCCCTTGTGGAGGCTTTATGTTACTTCTTGTAAACCTCAGTGGGACCAGATTGTGGAGCATAACAGAGAGAGTAAGTGTGTTGATTGTGTTGTTTGTGTTGCCTGGGTGGCATAAAAATTATGGATGAAATGTGTTTAAAACCCTGGAGTCCACATTCCTTACACGTGTATGTTTAAAGTGACTTCAGTCTGAGATACAGGTTCAAATTTATTTCAATTTTTAATTTTATGTAAAAGTCTGAACGTGTGTGCTCTCAGTGTGTGTGTGTGTGTGTGTGTGTGTGTGTGTGTGTGTGTCTCAGCAGGCTTTGTAGCGTTCACGTTCCTTTTGTATCGACTCTCGCTGTCTGACGACGAGCCGCGGCTTTTAACCAGGAGTCCCGCTGAGCCCCAATTAAGACTGGGAGAGGAATTAATGAACGAATTCTCCGCCACGTCTCGGCTGCTCTATTTATCCCAGCGCTCAGGGGGACACACGGTCTCCATTCCGAGTCATCATTTCTTTCTTTACCATATTAAATATCTCTAATTCATGTTTTTATAAACATCCACGACCTTGCCGCGGGAGACACGAGTCCTAGACGTTTGGATCACCCCGTTCCTCCCTTTCGTTTCCTTCATGTTGCATTTCATTTACTCCGTTTGCCCAGAAGCGACGTTCAGAAGCTGCTCGGCTGAGTGGAGAAGAAGAAAGGATCGTCCGAGGGACGCCGGGAGAGACGGTCCGTCCCGCAGAGACGTGCTGGTCGGAGGATGAAACGCTGATAGGTGTAGCTGGACCTGTAACAACTTTCTTTTCTTTATATATAAAAGAACAACACGATTCTTTATTCTTTATTCTGTTTGTGCTTGATGTGAAATCCAGATGTGAGTTTGATTTATACATACAGAGTTAAAATCTCCATCCAGTGAAGCATAAACGGTGCTTTGAAATGTATTTATTTTATTTATTAGGATTTTAACGTCATATTTTACACACTTTAGTTACATTCATGACAGGACCAGTAGTTACTGGTTACTCAAGGTTCATCAGTTCAAGTTTTTAATATCAAACACAGTCATGGACAATGTAGTATCTCTAATAATCTCACTTGCACATCTTTGGACTGTGGGAGGAAACCGGAGCTCCCGGAGGAAACCCACACAGACAAGGGGAGAACATGTAAACTCCAAACAGAAAGCACCTGGACTGTGAGGCGACAACGCTACCCACCGAGCCAATGTGCCGCCCCAAAAAAAGCATCATTAACAGTGCTCAGGTGGCGCAAAGGTAAATCACACTAGCCCGCTATGTGTGAGATCCAGTGTTCGAATCTCGGTAGTGCTATCAGCCGGCCGTGTGTCCAAGCGTACATGATTGGCTATGTCTGAGGTGGGGATTGGCACCCTGTTCGCCCAGCGTTCCTCTTTTATAACCTATGTAGTGCATAATACGTTTTATTCATTCATTTATTGTCTGTTTTACCACCGTTTTATCCTGGTCAGGGTCACAGTGGGTCAGATGAATTGGGCGAAAGTCAGGAAACGCACCGGACAGCTCGCCAGTCCATCACAGGGCAAACACACATTCACACTGAGGGCAATTTTAGTATCTCCAATTCACCTGACTGCATGTCTTTGGACCGTGGGAGGAAACCGGAGCTCCTGGAGAAAACCCACACAGACACAGGGAGAACATGCAAACTCCACACAGAAAGGACCCGAAACTGGGTGGCTCCACCTGGGAATCGAACCCAGGACCTACTTGCCACCATGCCACCCAACAAAACATTATTAACGGCGCTCAGGTGAAGCAGAGGTAAATCACGCTAGCTCGCTATCTGAGAGATCCAGGGTTCGAACCTCAGCGGTGTTATTGACAGGTCTTGTGTCTACACATACATGATTGGCTATGTGTGAGGCGGGCGCCCAGCATTTCCTGGTGGAACTGGATCCACCACAACCTGACCAGTAAAAATGAATGCTGATGAAAATGAAATTTTAAAAAAGTGTTTTAATTATTTATGTTATTATTTACACGCGTATATAAACTTTAGCTGTATTTACTGTCCCATGTAGTGCACAATATGTGCTACGTTTATTCATTCATTCATTCATTGTCTGTTTTAGCAGCGCTTTATCCTGGTCAGGGTCGCAGTGGGTCAGATTAATTGGGTGAAAGGCAGTAAATGCACCGGACAGCTCGCCAGTCCATCACAGGGCAAACATACACACACACACACATACACATACACTGAGGGCAATTTTGTATCTCCAATTAACCTGACTGTGAGACTGGACTTGTGGAAGGAAACCCACACAGAGGGACCCAGACCGCTCCCCATGGAAATTGAACCCAGGAACTTTTCACTGTGAGGCGACAGTGCTACCCACCATGCCACCGTCCTTCTGACCGATCAAACCATCAGGTTCTTCTTTTCACCATCCAGTGGTAGATTCCTACACAGAGCTGTAAGAAACACGCTAGACTGATGTATTCCTCCACTACTCATGCAGACGCCTTGACCGGACGTCAAGCGTCACCTCATGGACCCCTGTGTCTGTCTCAGCACTGACGAGCCAGCGTAACAGACGGCTGCACCACCGACTACCCAACGACTTCTACAGTTAATAAACTAGATTTCTAACTCTGATTCTGAGATGAAGGACAAAGCAAAAGTAGAAGAACCGCAGTAATAAAAGCGACGTCAGATTTATGCTTGTGTACTGAAATTGAGATTTTGATACAGCATGTTTGGGATGAAATTTACAGCCCGTGACAAATCTGCTCGCTCCTGAAGAACAGCAGCTCTCTGTTCCAGCTCTTGTTATTTTATTACTTTCACTCGGGTGGAAATGCAGAGCCGGCTCTGATAGATGAGCTTCGTCTCCGAGCTTGTGTAGGTAATGCTGTACACGCCGATTTATACCGTCCCGCCGCGTACGCGCATTACTCACCGTCACTGTTCGCCATGATCGTCTCTTCATCTCACAGGACCGGCGCTTTCTATCAAAACATGTGAGTCACTGCACGGTCCGAACGTAATAAAACATCCAGTCCGGTTCACTGAGAAACGCTACTGCTGATGAGTACAGATACCAGGTGCTGGCATTAGCATCGAACCTACACGCCGCTGTTCTCCCATGAGGCTTAGTAAATGTGACTAGCCTTCTGTGTTAATGTTACTGTCCGGGTTATAGATGTTCCACCTTTTTTGAAAAATGTGCAGCCTCGACTTTGGGCATTTTTTTTCCACCTTTCCTGGAAGAATCGCCGCCCCTCGTGCATGAATTGGGGTCTGAGTGCGCACTCTGTCATTTAAATTAATATTACTTATTTGAACCTGCCCAATTTATTACAAATACACGCCTTATTATGTGATCTCTCTTTCTCTCTCTCTCTCTCGCTCTCTCTCTCTCTCTCTCTCTCTCGTCCCAAAGCATAAATAAACCCGCTCTACATATTCCCTCACCCCCGGGGTCAGTTTAAAGTATCTAATCCACCTTCTACACCTTCTTATGTGGTATGAGAATAGAAGGAAACCCATACAGACATGAAAAGAACATGCAAAACTTCTCACAGATCTTTAGGACTCCCGCTGCTGTGTAGCACCCATTTTGCCAGCTGCCCCACCCTCACACTCTATCCAATTATTCATCTTATTGCTGTTATTGTTATTCATATTGTTATTATCATCAAAAGTAGTAGTAGTATTTATTATTATTATTAGTAGTAGTAGTAGTAGTAGGAGTATTAGTAGAAGTAGTAGTATTAGTATTATTAGTATTAGTATTAGTATTCTTTTAAATATTATAAATATTATTATTTTTGTTTCATTATTATTATAATTATTATTATAATTAGTATTATTATTTTGAATAGTATAAATATTATTTTTTGTTTTATTATTATTATTATTATTTTATTACTATTTAAATATTAGGAATATTATTATTATTTTATTACTATTTTAAATATTAGGAATATTATTATTATTTTGAATATTATAAATATTATTATTTTATTTTTTTATTATTATTATTATTACTATTATTATTATTGCTATTATTACTATTATTATTATTTTATTGTATTTATGTTATTATTATTATTATTATTGTTATTATTATTATTGGTGTTTTATTATTATTATTGTTATTATTATTATTGTTATTGTTATTGTTGTTATTATTATTATTATTATTATTATTATTTAGTTTATGTTTAACAAAACATTATATTCTGTAACACAGGCCCTGGGGATCCTCATCTCCAGTCACTGTGAGGAGGTTTACATGTTTTGCTTGGGTTTTCTTCAGGTACTTTAATTACCTCATTTGTTTTCCAGAACCTTTGGACTTTAAAACAGTCCCAGAACATCAGAATCTATCGTTCACCTAACTGTGAGGATTATTTACGTTTCTCTGTAAGCGTCCCAGTGCGTCAGCTGCCAAAAAGCTTCATTTTATCTCATCTGACCGAAGATGTCAGTCTCAGTCAGCGTTCCTGTAGCGTTTATCTAACTCCAGTTAGAAGAAAAGTGCTTTCTTCTGTCATGCTTTCTAAATAGTTGAATAAATTATTAGATATATACAGTACATTTTATAAAGAGTATCTTCGTCCTATTTGGATGCACTTTGGATGCACCAGCATATAAAACAGAGGTCGACTTGAGCTTAGTTATTCCAGCAGCCACACCAATCACGCCTGTTTGTGTCAACCTGTCAGACTCGTGAGCGAGGCCGGATGAAATGAGCAGAAGAAAAAAAGGAATGATTTCTCATTAGGCAGCAGAAGAATGTATTTCTTTTTTATTTCCCCCCTGTGGACGATCATCACCATCTTTTTTTCGTTTTTTTGTTTTATATAAGGCTGTCAGTGCACCGTCAGCAGCCGCACCCTAATATTCTGATTTCATTACCTCTCGCCGAAGATAGACGGCTCGATATTGCCAGACGAAGCTTACACGCATGGGTAAGGGCTTGTTTGTACAGAAGAAATAAAAATTGGTGCTGGCTTTACAAGGCCTGTGTCTCGGCTAAAAATGAGCTAATGCCTGGTCAGAGAAAAGCAAGACGGTTGATAAAAACAGTCGCTCCCTTTTTGTTTCGCCGGGCTTCTTCCAGGCCTTTATCTTCAGAGCGCAGACGCAGGTACAAAAGAATCATAAATTGTTTTTGGCCTCGGCTTAAGTAAGCCAATCAGCGCTGAAGCCGAGTGATCTCATTCCTATTAAGAGCATTTGTTCCGTTCCAAATCCAATATCTGAACTGTCAGTAACAATGTAATAAGGGAGCCGGGGAGGGGGGCGGCGAGGGCGGTGAGGGTTCCGGTGGATTACAGAATGTGTGGTGGTTTATTCGGTAAGCCAGAAAAAAGTCATGACTCACTTATATAGTCTAATTTATTTAAATAAAAAGGTTTTAACCTAATACACAATCTCTCTCACCGTCATCTCCATCTGATGCTGAGTATACACTCATGTTCTTAAAAGACGGATCCCTGGGTGGTGCATCAGTCAAATGCCCTACACGACCACGTCTTGGAAACTGGAAATGACCAAATAAAGACAAAAGAATAAAAGATGCCAAAAAAGACGGTAAGTCTACGAGAGCATAACTGGTCCTGCATTTTATCCATGTCGTGTAGTTGGCAATGGCAGTGAATAACTGTACAATAATCTCTGCTAATATTACATCCCATGATATTTCATTAATCATTTTTATGTAATTTCCAGAGCTAATAATGTTTATAAAACAAAAGCGAAGAGTCGATCCACATTTCCTGCAGACTGAAGCTTTAATGCATCTTTATATTTCTGCCTATTAGGCACGTCCACGCTTTATTGCACCAGGTGCAGATGTGTACTTTGTGCTACGGCGCTAATTGTACAGATCTGCCTCATATCTCTGTGTATACGTGTCTGATCGATAATGATTTCCCAGAGCACCGGGTAAATTATGGCTCGGCCAAACGTACACGAGTGTGTGTAAACAGATAAAGCAGCTACTAAGCGTAAACATGACAGCTATGAATTATTTCTTTTAGCTTCTGTCAGCATTAGTGGAACGCTGATTTTCTCGGGATATTTTTCACGCATCAGCCGTAACATTAACAATAAAATCACCTGGATAAAGTGGAGTAGTCTGTTCTGTCCGTACTGCCAAAACAGCTCTGACCTGTCGAGGCATGGACACCACAAGACCTCTGAAGGTGTCATGCGGTATCTGGTACCAATATCCTTTCCAGGATCAGATCCTTTAAGCTCGATCGGATTGAGTTCAAGACCTTCAACTCTTTAAAAGTGCATAATACTACCAAATGAGGCCACTGCCTTTTCAAAACACCGTCGCCATTACGCGGCAAAATCATTTTTCCGCCGGCTGTTCCGTTGTTTCCTATGGAGTGTGGCACTTTTGCCACACAAAGCTCCTCTAATAAGACAAACTGTTTGATATGACGTGGTAAGAGCGACTCGGGCCGTTTAGTGTTTAGAAACACATTGCATCAGCTAGATCTTTCCCAGGTAAGTGATGCATGCGCACCCAACCATCCACATGGTCAATCGTCCAGTTTTAGTGCTCATTTACTTTGGACAGTGGTCAGCATGTGCAGTTTCATATACAGATATACTGTTATAGAGATGCTCTGACCCATCGATCTGAACTAGCCATCAGTATGGCCCATATCAAAGTCCCTCATATGCTTATACACTCATATATTCTGCTTTAACCTCAGTAACTTCAAGAACTGATTGTTCACTGGCTGCCCAGTACATCCCGCCCCTTGACAGGCAACGTTGTACACATTGTCTTTATATATTTTGGTCTTTAGGGGTTACCAGAGTGGATCATTCTGGTCCTGATGCAATTCCTGATGCAAAAACACTGACCAGTGCACCTCCCAGTGACTAGGCTGTACAGCCATCAATCCCACTGGCCAAATTTATACACCGATGAGTCGCTCATTCGCTCACTTAATGGGTGAGACAGTGAAGCTATAATTCAGTCAGTCTGTGATTCCATCAGTGAGACAGTAAGTGAGTCAACAGTGAGTCCATCAGTCAGTCAGTGAGAAACAATCTTGTTCCAACCAGCTTGTTCAGTATTTCTGCCCCTGTTCCTTATCTCTGACTGAATGATTGGAGCACATTATGGGCAGCACGGTGGCTCGGTGGGTAGCACTGTCGCCTCACAGCAAGAAGGTCCTGGGTTCGATCCCCAGGTGGGGCGGTCCGGGTCCTTTCTGTGCGGAGTTTGCATGTTCTCCCCATGTCTGCGTGGGTTAACTCCGGGTGCTCCGGTTTCCTCCCACAGTCCAAAACCATGCAGCCAGGCTATGCCGCTAGGTTGCATAAACCAGTGCATTGTAGTGCCGGTCCAAAGCCCGGATTAATATGGAGCGTTTTGTCAGGAGTGGCATCTGGTGTAAAAACTGTGCCACTCGAGAGCAGCCGAGAAAATAGAGATAAATAGAATAGATAGAATGATTGGAGCACATTCTTCTCTATCTGAAGATCTTTCTATAACTGGAAATCATTAATGAGATGATTGCGAGCTTGTGAAGGTGTAGAACGTTTATAGTGTCATGAAACATTGCGCTTTATCATTAGTGATTGTGATTGATTATAGCAGCTTTGTAGACTTCTCTGCACCCGTATAAATAGCTTAGTAAACTAATAATACTATGGCGGTAGGCAGGAAAAACAACTGACGTAATCACTGTTTAACTAGTGTGTCTAAATAATCTGCTTTCTCAAGTTAGTTAGTTTGAATCCCCTCAACTCACTGGGTTTTCAGACAGACCCAGAGCGTCTTTGTTCTTGCTGTCCCATTTTAGCTCTTAAAAAGCTCGTAATTGGTGTAAAAGGCTCCGCCGGTTCACTAAATGCTTAAAATTAACGAAGCAGGGATCGCCGACTCATGAAAAAACTCTTTACAGCTGTCATCACTACAATAAAGCCACGCCTAAAGACCAGGGGTCATTACATCTAAATTGGGAAGCTTGTGTTGATTTATCTGCTGCCGTCGTGCACCCCGTTCTCATGACTTTGGGCTCTAATTAGAGCTAGCGCTCTCCTCCACCTTAACGGACAGCAGAAAAGGTGTCTGGACTAAGAGGGTCTTAAATTATGTCTGTCACTTCTAACAGCAGGTCGCCCGGGGGCTTCGCAGCACGCCGGGATACCTGTAGGATGCTTCTCTTTGTCCGGGGGCGAGGCTGGACGCGACGAACAGCACGCTGGCCGCTTTGAAACGTCCGTCTGGCAAGCCGGTGCGGCACAAAGCTTAGCGGGCTCAGGAGTCATTCGGGCTCCCGCTGGCGAGCCGCAATCCATAAATGCATAAACGTCTGGAATATAAGAGAAGATAACGGAGAGAGAGAGAGAGAGAGAGAGAGAGAGAGAGAGAGAGAGAGAGAGAGAGAGATGCTAAAGCAGTCGTGAGGAACATCATGGAAAGCAAGCAGGAAACAAACCGCCTGGTGAGGAGAAGGAAGAATCAGGAAGAAAGAGTGTGAGGGGGGTGTTTATTTTTTACACACTGACCATCTAATCAAGGACTTCATGGCCGTGCAGCTGGTGTGCTCCTGATGACCGGATACTCTTCATCAGGAATGGACAGGTCATTGTGAAGGCTGTGTGATGGTCATTACTTCGTAGGTCAGTCATGGTCAAAGCTTTAGTACTAAAATTAGCCGTGAAAAGGCGTTCGGTCTCAGAGGATCTCCTTAGACCCAATAAAGCTCAGTTCTGTCTCTCGTGTACTGTTTGATTTGGTCTCTTGTACAGAAATTGTCCTTCTGACCTCAGGTGAATGAACGTCAACACATGCCGTCTGTTCCTTTTGTCCTGCAGTTCCACGATGTGGGAGCAGACATGAAGCAAATGGCTTATCTGTGGCTTCTTTAATATAAAAGTATGTGGACACCTCTTCTAATAATTAAATATGGTAGTTTCTGCAACAGATATGGTTAACAGGTGTATAAAAATAATTAGGTATTAGGTGATATGCTTGTTATATTGTAGTAACAGTTTGGGGAATCCCCCTTTCTTTTTCAGCATGCTTTAGACATGCTTTGACTAGTTGTGTGCAGAAGAGCTCCAGTCGCTTACACAGAACCCTGGTCTCAACCCAACTCAACACTTTTGGGATGAATTGCCCTTGGATTGTGAGCCAGGCCTTCTCTCTGACTCTATTGAATGAATGGCCACAAATTCCCACAGACAACCTCCAAAGTCTTGTAGAAAGGCTTCCCAGAAGAGTGGACATTGTGATATTAAAGCTACAAAGGGAGGACGGAGCAATTCAATATAAATGGCCACGGCTTTGGAGTGAAATGTGGAACAAGCTTATGGTCAGGTGTCCCAATACTTTTGTCCTTATAGTGTATGTATATCAGCATTTTATCCAAAGCTACTTACAGTTATTTGACGGTATACAGTCTGAGCAATTAAGGGTTACGGGCCTTGCTCAAGGACCCAACAGCAGCAACCAGACAGTTGTGGGGCTTGAACCAGCGACCTTCTGATTACTAGTCCAGTACCTTAACCATAAGGCTACAACTGCCCATACATTGTTTATTTGAATGAAGTCCACATACTTGTGAACAAGTTTAAAACTTTAATTTTATATCCAGTTGTATAACTCAGTTATTACAGACGGTTATTAAAAGTGCCTTTTTATTTGGTTACTTGACTTGACGGCTCTCCGCTGCCCCCTACAGAGACCAGATCTGCCGAGTGTCCCGGTCTCTTGGCACGTCCCGCTCCCTCGGCGCGTCCCGCTCTCCCGGTGTCCTGCCAGCGGATCCGGTTCCCGCTCAGTAATCTTCCTGACACCTTGGCTGGCGATGATTAATTGGCAATAAGCACATTAGCAGGGCTCTAAATTACCCGCTCCTCTCATTAACTGCGGCCCGGCTCATTTTTCAGCCAGTGCGAGACAAGTGTGGAATCCGTGTGACACGGAGCGGCCAGTCTCATCTCGTCTCCCCCGGTCGGCGGCGTCTCGCGGCATTAATGAGAACGTGTGGCGCTCCCGGAGCTTCATGGGACGCTGGACGTGATGGAGAAATGCAGACTTTTCTTCTTCTTTATTATAACAGACGCACTGACCGCAGTGATGAATGACTTACACTCACTTATTCATGAGGTCGCTTTTGTAAAATATATAAAAAAACAAGTTTCACATTCTGTGTGTGTGTGTGTGTGTGTGTGTGTGTGTGTGTGTTCACTCAGTAGTAGAAGTGTATGAGTTGTCTGGGTGTACATCTACCTGCACTGTACCTTAAGGTGCTTAAGGTCTTGGGTTCAGATCCCACATGCACCCCCAACTCAGAATCCGCTTCTGATTCATGGTTCATCCCACTGTGCCCTGTTTATGCCCTGGTCATGATACCAGTTCAGCCCTCTTGGTCTAGGGGATAAAACAAAATGAAACAAAAATATCTGGACTGCAGGCAGGCCAGTCAAGCACGTGTACTCTGCTTCTACAGAGGTTATAGGTTGGTCCAACAGGATGGATGATGTTCAGACACAGCGGTACAGTACTTACAGTACTATGACAGTCGGGGGTCCTGCTCCAGGACCCAACAGCAGCAACCTGGCAGTGGTAGGACTTGAACCAGCAACCTTTAGATTACTAGTCCAGTACCTTAACCACTAGGCTACAGCTGCCTATTCAGGGTCACAGTGGGTACAATTTACGATCCATGTTTCATTGCTTAAGGTCTTGGGTTCAGATCCCAGATGAGCCCCCAACTCAGAATCTGGTTCTGATTTATGGTTCATCCCACTATGCCCTGTTTATGCCCTGGTCATGATACCAGTTCAGCCCTCTTGGTCTAGGGGGGATAAAACAAAAAGAAATAAAAAGACCTGGACTGCAGGCAGGCCAGTCAAGCACGTGCACTCTGCTTCCACAGAGCGTAGGAGCATCAGGTTATAGTTCTATAGTTTCTGAAGGTTGTTTATACACTAGCCTCACCAGCTATAGTCAATCATCGTACGACTTTTCAAGTGGAGCGGTCTGGGTCCTTTCTGTGTGGAGTTTGCATGTTCTCCCTGTGTCTGTGTGGGTTTCCTCCGGGTGCTTCGGATTCCTCGTACAGTCCAAAGACGTACAGTCAGGTTAACTCAAGACACTAAATTGCGCCTGGGTGTGTGTGTGTGTGTGTGTGTGTGTGCCTTGTGATGGACTGGCGACCTGTCTGGGGTGTTTCCTGCCTTTTGCCCAATAAATCAGACCCCCTGCAACCCTGACCAGGATAAAACAGTGGTGAAACAGACAATGAATGAATGAATTTCAGATCTAAGAATCTTCTCTCATGGCTGGCATGTGCTTCCTTGCGAGTCTTTGTTTCCATGGTTACAACATAAACAAGTGTTACCTTCAAATGATTCTTTACAGAAACCATACACTGTTGGGGTAATGACGATAATGCTGGGGACAGTAATATATTGCTCAAAAATATGCATAGGTTGTACAAATATGAAAAATAAATTACATTTTTTTTCTTTTTAAGTTATTATAAAACTCATTTTGTGATTTTTATAATGAATTGATCACTTTTTAGCCTTTTATTAGAGCAGAGAATTTTTAAAGTCTGGGTTGGGGACAAGGCCAAAGTAGCAAAATATTGATGTTTAAATCATCATAAAAAATGGAAATCATAATTATTTTGGTATGTAATTTTTTTTAGTCATGCAATGAATGATCTTTTTAATACCTAAAATATTTGTTTTGTAATAAAGTATTTTTAACACAAATTTATAACCTAGGGACGTAAACGTTCCCCCAACTGAAGAATCACCCAATAACTGTTCCACATCTAAAATAAAATGAGTTCTAAGACTCATCCTGGGTAACGCAGACTGAAAATATTGATTGCAGCTGACATTTTGGATGTGTCCTTTCCCTCAGACGCTTATAATAATTCGGCTTGAAAAAAAATCCATTTGAATTTCATGGGGAAACGTGAAGCATGGAGAGGAATGTTTGAGCTCGGCGGGTAGCCTTTACACAAGGATTAAATTCCTTCAGAATCGTATTAATCAAATCAAATAAAGGATTTACGGCGCTGCTATATTAGTTCTGGGCGTGCGCATTAATGTGAGCCGGGATTCGGTGCCAGGACGTCGCTCCTCGGCTCCCTCGTGAAACAGCAGGAGGGTCCGGTCTGGTCACGCCGGAGCTAATCACCGCCGGTCAGGACGTTGGTGTTCGGGGGCCTCTGCTGTTGTGAAAATAGTGCAAACAGAGCCGCATTTCAGCACCGGTGTCACATAAAGCTTCCTGTGAAACATGGTGGGCCGGAGAACGCGGCTGGACTCGTGTTTATCTGTCTGTGAGCTACAGAGGTTACGGGTCCACCGGGGTGCATGATGTTCAGACACAGCTGGGTCAATTTAGCAGACGCTCTTATGACTGTGACAGTATACAGTCTGAGAGATTAAGGGTTAGGGGCCTTGCTCAAGGGCCCAACAGCAGCAGCAGCCTGGCAGTGGTGGGGCTTGAACCAGCGACCTTTTGATTACTAGTCCAGTATCTTAATCACTAGGCTATTCAGGGTCGCAGTGGGCACAATTCACTGGGCGAAAGGCAGGAAACACCCCAGAACACACTCACACACACACACTCACTCACACACTCACACACACACACTCACACTCTCTCTCTCTCTCACACACACCCTCACACACACACTCTCACACAAACTCACACACAATTACACACCCTCACACACACACACACTCTCTCTCTCACACACACTCTCTCTCACACACACACTTACACACACACACTCTCTCTCTCTCACACACACACGCTTACACACACACACACTCATACCTAGGTGCAATTTAGTATCTCCAATTAACTTGACTGCATGTCTTTGGACTGTAGGAGGAAACCGGAGCACCTGGAAGAAACCTGGACCGCTCCACTTAGGAATCGAACCCAGGACCCTCTTATTGTAAGAAGACAGTACTGCCCACTGAGCCACTGTGCCACCCTTGATAACAAAGGGCAGTTGTAGCCTAGAGGGTACTGGACTGGTAATCGAAAGGTCACCGGTTCAAGCCTCACCACTGCCAGGTTGCCACTGTTGGACCTTTGAGCAAGGCCCTTAACCCTCAATTGCTTAGGCAGTATACTGTCACAGTACTGTAAGTCGTTTTGGATAATGGGGGATTAAACCAGCGACCTTATGATTACCAATCCAGTACATGAAACCGCTGAGCTATTGCTGCCCAGAAGTGAAATTAAAGAAGCTTAAACTGGAAATGAAATGTCTTAACTGAGCAGCTACTGTATATTTGGCTAAAATTGGGCAGCTTATTAGATTTGTATGTATTTATTTTTTTATTGTAATATATTTTCATGTATGTGAGCGAAACATCCGCAGCTTTAATAAATCTAACATCTCAGGAGAGAAAGAGCAGGACAGTAAATACAGGATTGATTGGATTTTCTATTACCTGACTTAGATACACACATTAGGACAATTACGAATAAAAATCGATGAGGGAAATGCCTCGCACCCAAACATTTTGGATTATTGGACTATCGATCCGCGTGGCTCTGAACGGCAGCTAATGGCGACACGTAATAAAACGTCTGATGGACGATTTACATCGGTGGCTATTGATCGGCCGTCACTCAGACCACTATTGTGTACTGTAATTCAGGGATCTGTCCGGCTGTGGCTTCAGGTCCGAGATCTGTGGACATTCACTGTGGATTTGGAAATTAAAAATACACTGATCAACCATAACATTAAAACCACCTTGTTTCTACACTCACTGTCCATTTATCAGCTCCACTTACCATATAGAAGCACTTTGTAGTTCTACAATTACTGACTGTAGTCCATCTGTTTCTCTGCATGCTTTGTTAGCCCCCTTTCACCCTGTTCTTCAGTGGTCAGGACCCCCACAGGACAACCACAGAGCAGGTATTATTTAGGTGGTGGATCATTCTCAGCACTGCAGTGACACTGAGATGGTGGTGGTGTGTTAGTGTGTGTTGTGCAGGTATGAGTGCATCAGACACAGCAGTTCTGCTATAGTTTTTAACACCTCAGTGTCACTGCTGGACTGAGAATAGTCCACCAACCTAAAATATCCAGCCAACAGCGCCCCGTGGGCAGCGTCCTGTGACCACTGATGAAGGTCTAGAAGATGACCGACTCAAACAGCAGCAATAGATGAGCGATCGTCTCTGACTTTACATCTACAAGGTGGACCAACTAGGTAGGAGTGTCTAATTTTGTGGACAGTGAGTGGACACGGTATTTAAAAACTCCAGCAGCACTGCTGTGTCTTATCCACTCATACTAGCACAACACACACTAACACACCACCACCATGTCAGTGTCACTGCAGTGCTGAGAATGATCCACCACCTAAATAATACCTGCTCTGTGGTGGTCCTGACCATTGAAGAACAGCATGAAAAGGGGCTAACAAAGCATGTAGAGAAACAGATGGACTACAGTCAGTAATTGTAGAACTAAAAAATGCTCCTATATGGTAAGTGGAGCTGATAAAATGGACAGTGAGTGTAGAAAGAAGGAGGTGGTTTTAATGTTATGGTTGATCGGTGTAAAATAAAATAATCTGGATGTGGTGATTAGATCTGATGTTTGGGGTCTGTAGAATTATCCTCTACATGTTTTAAAAAAGGTGCTACAGTTTTGCAGAACGTTTATATAAGCAGAAGAAAATGTTTCATAACATTAGGAAAACACCTCAGTTCCTCATAACGTCGGATGATGAGCTGAGTTATTCTCGGGTCGCTGTAACCACTTTTATAGCTCAGCCCTATAAAGTAAGAGAAACAATATGAAAGGTTTTACTGCGCTACAGCCGTGATGAGGTGTGTGTTAGCGGTGTTTATAGCGGACTGGGGGAGTCTAATAGTGGCCGGGCTTGTTTTGTTTACTGTCTCTTTTGACGTCTTTATGAAAAAGAAAGTGAGGTCTGGGATGTGAGGTGTGAAGAGCATTTTAGAGGATGCCCGGAGCAAAGTCCACCATCCCAACTGTTTTACACAGAGCTTTACAGACACTGAAGTTGATTATCTTAATAATCCATCTTGGTTCTGAACATCCTTCTTTGTCACACCATCCACCTTCATGTCCTTCCTCTCCTCCTCAGCACCCTGCTAACCACAGAACTCTCATCCCTCTCTCTGCACATGCTCAGACCATCTCAATCTCACCTCAATAGCTTTGTCTCCAAACCTTCTAACCCACACCGTCCCTCTAATAAATTCATTTTTAATCGTCGTCACTCCTAATAAGAACCACAGCATCTTTATCTCAGCCACCTCCAGCTCCATCTTCAAACTGTTCAACCTAGCAGGTCTCACTACTGTCTCGTAAACTTTCCCTCTTACTCTGGCAGAAACCATTCTGTGGCCCACGTCACCCTGCTTCTTCACCTCTTTACCACAAGTACTTTTGTTAAAAAGTCAAAGTAATGTCCCAAATATTAAAGAGGCATAAGTGAATAACACTGATTATCTCTTCATCACGGCACCTGTTAGTGGGGGGGATATATTAAGCAGCAAGTGAACATTTTATCCTCAAAGTTGATCTTAGAAGCAGGAAAAATGGGCAAGCATGAGGATCTGGGCGAGTTTGACAAGAACCAAATTGTGATGGCTAAACAAAACTGCATCTCCAAAACTGCAGCTCTTGTGGGGTGTTCCCGGTCTGCAGTGGTCAGTATCTATCAAAAGTGGTCCAAGGAAGGAACAGTGGTAAACCGGCGACAGGGTCATGGGCGGCCAAGGCTCATTGATGCACGTGGGGAGAGAAGGCTGGCCCGTGTGGTCCGAACCAACAGACGAGCTACTGTAGCTCAAACTGCTGAAGGAGTTAATACTGGTTCTGATAGAAAGTTGTCAGAATACACAGAGCATCACAGTTTGTTGCGTATGGAAGGTGGTCATAATGTTATGCCTGATCAGTGTATCTTAGAATTGAAATTGTGTCTGCAACTGTTCTTCTTCTGTAAATCAATAATACATTTTATTTATATAGCGCTTTTCAAGATACTCATACAATGATTAATGATACTAGATACAATGATTTAAACACGTTCCAAAAATAAAATATAATAAATTTTCTTATTCTTATTTGAGCAAACCATCAGTGACAGTATAAATTTAATGATGTATAAAGCTTTATAATGGCTTTCAAATTTAAATCATTAGTGATTATAGCTGGACTACAGTTGGTGACCCCAGAATAATAATAATAATAATAATTGGTGGCAAAGTGACTCCTTACAGTAAAAAGGTCCTGGGTTCGATTTCTAGGTAAAGTGGTCTGGGTCCTTTCTGTGTGTTTGCAAGACCATTAAACAGAGCTGCTTGTTTGTTGTTTAGTTCATTCTCCGACTGGATTAAAGGGCTGGAGAATTTATTAACACTCGGAAATGTCATTAGCCGATAGTTCCTAATGGTAATTCCTTGACCCGCCTAATGAGCCCTAATGAGTCAATTAAGGCCAAATGGGTTATTTACATTAAACATGTATGTACCACCACTTAACTCAGCATTAACACATATAATCGAAACTCAGATTAATAAACTGCATGTTGAACTGGGGTCCCCAGATTTTTTCATACGTCCTTGTGTAATAACAGGGCTGATCAGATGAAGTGCAATTACTGCTCCTGCTCAACCTTCCTTTAGGAAAGTGACCCTTGAACAGCGCTCAACGTGAACGAAGCTTAACGTGACTTATTGTGCTAAAACAACAAGCGAGGAATTTCATTAGTGAAGAGAACTTATGAGCAGTAATAATGAAGAGAAGTTTAGTGCTCCTGTGTCGTTCTTTTAGTAAGTTAAACCACATTAAGCTTTATTTTTAACCAGAAGCGTTTTAGACTCTGGGAGAAGTTGATTCTGATTCTCACAATTTCTCAGAAGCTCAAGATGTAACAAAAGTTTAAAAGTGAAACAGTGAGGAAAATCCAGATAAACACAGATACATGTGGAGCTTTCAGGGTGGGCGGCAGGTGGGTAGCACTGTCGCCTCACAGCAAGAAGGTCCTGGGTTCGATCCCCAGGTGGGGCGGTGCGGGTCATTTCTGTGTGGAGTTTGCATGTTCTCCCCGTGTCTGCGTGGGTTTCCTCCGGGTGCTCCGGTTTCCTCCCACATGGATAAATAGGGAGGGTTGTGTCAGGACGGGCATCTGGTGTAATCAATAATGCGGATCACGATCCGCCGGCGACCCCTAACGGGAGCAGCCGAGGAAATAGAGATCGATAGACATGTGGAGCTTTCAGACTGGATTTCACACAGTGGTTATTCCACACAAATGCAGATTCGTCTCATATTCGCACTTTGCTGACGTTTTAACGCAAAGCGCCGATTTGTGCCCTTAGCCGAAGGTAGAGAACTGGTGTGCGGCATATCTGACCTTAGACTCCGGCAAGGAGTTCAGTCAGGAACGGGGCGATGTGGTGAAATCACAGGAGAGAGGAGACCAATGTAATCACGTCCACTCGATTTGCTGCCTCACGTCACATGGCAATGGAAAACAAAAATCAATCCGTCTGGCTGTAGAGAGAGAACGGTGGAGCGAGGTGTGCTTAGAGAGAGAGAGAGAGAGAGAGAGAGAGAGAGAGAGAGAGAGAGAGAGAGAGCGAGCTCGGAGGGTAAATGTATTCAGCTCTGGGAAATATTGGAGTGCCTAAGACACAATTGAAGATAAATAAGGCACAGGGGCATGACTTTAAAATAGTATATTAAAGGAGTGCCCGGGGGGATCGAAATCATTGCCTGTGAACCCGGTCCCGAAGCAAAATTACAGAGGGGGGTAGGAATGATTTCACGCTTCACTAACTTATTTTCTCAACAATTTTTTCCTCTCTCTTTCTCTCCCGAATGGTTGTTGGGTTGCTTTTCTGTTCTCGTTAAGCCCCGGGGACGTACGTGTTAAAATGTAGACGCTGAAGGTGAATACGAGCTTACCTTTCAGCGCTCCTTCACTCGTAAACCCACCGTGCTATATACAGCTCGTGACCAAAAGTATGTGGACGTCTTCTAATCGTTAAGTTATACATATATTCTCAACTTTGTGGCACCAAGAAGACCCTTCAAGGCTTGTACAGACTTCTGATCTCAGTTTTCATTTAACTAAATGGGCACAAATTCCTACATTCATTGTTCTGGACTAGGAAGTCCATCAGGCTCAGCAGGTCCTTCATTCCAGCAGCTATCAGAACCAGACCCTATAACCAATGACCACTCATTAGACTGCATATTCTCAATAACAGTTTCTATCTCGGCACTTTCTTTGTGATACAGTATGTTACTGGATATGTCCACATACCTTTGGCCGTGTTGTTTACGTGATATGTCAACATACTTTTGGCTGTGTTGTTGACGTGATATGTCCATATACTTTGATAGATTAAGGATCCTGTAGGGATATGTATGGCTGATAATGCCATATTTACTAGTTACGTGATATGTCCATACACTGTTGGCCCTGTTGTTTACGTGATGTGTCCACATACTTTTGGCCGTGCTGTTTACTTGATATGTCCATATACTTTTAACCATGTTGTTTACGTGATATGTCCATATACTTTGATAGATTAAGGATCCTGTAGGGATATGTATGGCTGATAATGCCATATGTACTAGTTACGTGATATGTCCATATACTTTTAACCGTGTTGTTCACGTGACATGTCCACATACTTCTGGCTGTGTTGTTTACGCGCTGGGCTCAGTGGAAGCAGAAGCACCTTGATTAGAGCCTGAGATGGAGTGAAGATTTGAGAAAATCACTTCACACCTCTGGTGTGACAGTTTAGCCGAGAGCGGTGCGGATAAGTGAGCGAGGTGCCACTGGATGGTACGAGGAGGAGGGAGGGGTGAGAACCACACGCTGGAGAAATGAGGTGGCATAAATTGAGTTTGAGGTAAACGTAAGGGAGCAAAAAAGCAAATATTGTTAAATAGTTTTTCTCTCAATATCAGTTTGATTTAATAATTAGTGCTAAAGCTTTATTACAATTCAAACTTCAAAGCAATTTACAAATCACCACCTCACTCAATTTGTTGACACGGATGTAACACATTTGTCAGCTGTTTTCAATCAATAATCTCTTTGTAAGGTCTGTCATTATTGAAGAGACTGTCCACAAAATTCATCATGTCATCCTTAGACAGCTGCTCCAGAGGTAGCTCAATAGTTAAGGTCCTGGACTATTAATCAAAAGGTTGTGGTTCAAGTCTCACTGCTGACTTATTGCCATTGTTGGGCCCCTAAACAAGGCCCTAATTGTATTCAGTCATAACTGTAAGTCACTTCGGATAGGGTGTCACACCACAAACACAAGATTTCACAACATGTGTGGCTTGGTGGGTAGCACTGTCGCCGCAGAGCAAGAAGGTCCTGGGTTCGATCCCCAGGCGGGGAAGTCCGGGTCCTTTCTGTGAAAGTAAAAAAAAAAGTCAAAGTGAACTTTATTGTCATTCAGACTATACAGCTAGGAGTGTACAGCTGAATGAGATTGCGTTTCTCAAGCTGTGCAGAATATGCAAAAAAGAGCATATAAAAGACAAAATATACATAAAGTTCTTTTTTTTAAAAAGATATACATTAAGTAAAAAAATTAAAAAATTAAAAAATTGTGCACAGACATTGTAGACAGACATAAAATACACGTTAAGTAAAGTGAAAAATATATACACACTAAGTAAGAGATATTGCACATAATTTGCCGTGGTGAGGTACCGGTGTAATAAATAAATAAAATGCCTAGTGTTAAACACTTAAGTTATTGCACAGAATATAATAGAAGAGTAGCAGCATGATGTAGGTATTTAAATTTTAATAAATAAATGTGGTCCGTTAGTGAGCAGGTATGTTGTGTGTGCTGTTATAGGGAGTTGAGTAATCTGGTGGCTTGTGGAAAAAAGCTCTTGTTGAGTCTGGCAGTCCTGCATCGGATGCTGCGGTAGCGTTTGCCAGAGGGCAAGAGGCTGAACAGTCCATAGGCCGGGTGTGTGGGGTCACCGACTATCTTGGTGGCTCTTCTGAGGCAGCGTGACTGGTATAATTGTTGTATGGAAGGGAGTGAGGTTCTGATGATTTTCTCCGCCGTCCTCACTACTCTCTGAAGGGATTTCTGGTCTGAGGCTGTACAATTTCCAAACCAGACTTGGAGGCTGTTGGTGAGAATGTTCTCTATAGCACCTTTGTAGAAAGTTGTGAGGATCGGAGGGGGAAGGTTTGCTCTTCTCATCCGTCGCAGGAAGTGAAGACGTTGTTGTGCCCGCTTGAAAAGGGAGGTGGTGTGTGTAGTCCATGTCAGGTCGTCTGTGAGGTGCACCCCCAGAAACTTGGTGCTTTTGACTGACTCCACAGCGTTTCCATGGATTGTAAGCGGTGCATGTACCATGTGTTTCCTCCTGAAGTCAACAGTGATTTCCTTTGTTTTGTTGACATTCAGTGACAAGTTGTCATTTTCACACCAGACAATGACTTTACTTCCTCTCTGTAGGCCGAGTCATCGTCGTTGCTGATAAGGCCCACCACTGTTGTGTCGTCCGCGAACTTTATGATGTGGTTCGAGTTGAATTTGGCACAGCAGTCATGTGTCATCAGGGTAAACAGCAGAGGACTCAAGACACAGCCCTGGGGAACCCCAGTGCTCATGATGATAGTTTGAGAGGTGTTTTTTCCAACCTTTACTGTCTGGGGTCTGTCCGTGAGGAAGTCCAATAACCAGTTACACAGTGGGGTTTCAATGCCTAGTGGTCCAAGTTTTCTCACCAGGTGCTGGGGGATTACTGTATTTAATGCTGAACTGAAGTCAATAAAGAGCATCCGCACATAACTGTTCTTATTCTCCAGAAGGTCCAGGCTCAGGTGTAGTGCTGCTGATATGGCGTCATCAGTGGAGCGGTTAGGACGGTATGCAAATTGGTTGGTCGAATGTTGCAGGGAGTCTGGATGTAATGTGGTCTTTTACTAGCTTTTCAAAGCACTTCATCATGATGGGAGTGAGTGCTATAGGGCGGTAGTCGTTAAGTGTTAGTGCTGGTGACTTCTTTGGTAGTGGTACAATAGTGGTGGTCTTGAAGCATGGTGGCACGATAGCTTGTCTCAGGGAGATGTTATAAATGTCTGTAAGGACATGTGCCAGCTGGTCAGCACATTCCCTAAGTACATACCCTGATATGTTGTCAGGACCTGGCGCTTTCCTTGGGTTGACTCTGTATAAGGTCCTCCGGACATCAGCTAGGTCTAGACAGAGTACTTCATCGTCCAGACTGACAGGGGCTTTTGATGTTATGGTGGTGTTCATTTCCTCAAACCGGCTGAAGTATGTGTTGAGTGTGTTGAGGAAGTCGGTGTTGTCATTGCTGAGTGGTGGTGGTGTGGGCCTATAGTCTGTGATGGACTGAATGCCTTGCCACAAGCGCCTGGGGTCTTTTGAGTTGCTGAAATGACTGTGGATTTTCTGTCCATAAGCACACTTTGCTGCTCTCATGCCCCGGTTCAGGTTTGCTCTGGCATGCCTAAGAGCATCTTTGTCCCCAGATTTAAAGGCGGCACGTGATTCTGTGTGGAGTTTGCATGTTCTCCCCGTGTCTGTGTGGGTCAGGTTAATTGGAGACACTGAATTGCCCTATAGGTGAATGGGTGAGTGTATGTGTGTGTGTGTGTGCCCTGCGATGGACTGGCGCCCCATCCAGGGTGTTGCTGTGTGCCTTGCGCCCGTTGTGGGACGCTGGGATAGGCTCCAGAACCCCCCATGTCTCTGATCTCAGCCCCACCGAACAGCTTTGGTATGAACCGGAACATTAACTGAAGCTTTCTTGACCGACATAAGTGCCTGTATGAGCACAAATTCCCACAGACATGAATCAAACTCTTGTGAGAATCTTTCTCAGACAAGCAGCTGTTGTTATAGCTGAAAGATCACATACAGGTCAGTCCATTTTACTATCATGAATGTCCACCAAGCTCATGATCAGGTGTCCGAATACTTTTGTTCGGAGGGTGAAGACTTTTTAAGGCCCTGTAGCCGTGCAGGACTGGTGGAATGAGCTGAAGAAATGAAGTGAGGATTACAGACTGAGCTGCCTGGCCCGGTCTGTGGGATGTGATAAGGGAATTTCTGGGAGGAATGAAGCTCTAATCCATCAACTGTATTTCTACCTCCCACATCTGTCACCCTGAAACTCAATTCATCTCCACAAATAACTTCCATCATCGACTGGATCTGATAATAAAATAATATACATGCGATTCAAGATTTAATCCAGACTCAAAGCGGGAGGAGATACGATCCCAACTCATCTGCGACTCGTGTGAATCTGTGGCTGAACGACTGGTCTGCACTTGTTTGTCCAGTCGTGGCTCGGTGGGTAGCACCGTCACCTCACAGCAACAAGGTCCTGGGTTTGATTCCCAGGTGGAACAGTCCGGGTCCTCCTTGTGTAGAGTTTGCATGTTCTCCCTGTGTCTGTGTGAACATGAGTGCTAAACATGCACATATTATCAAGAGTAAAATGAACAAAATAAATACATGTGTAAATATGTAATGCAAAACCTGTAAATAAATATTAAAATGTACTGTACTACTGGGGTGGGGGATTTCATTTACCTTGTGTGGTGGAGATGTTTTTTGGTGATGATATAGTGGGGACTCTGAGTATCTATTATTCTGAGTCTGAAGCTCTGCTGGTGCAGAACTAAGCACTAGAAGCAAAAATGAAGCATAAAACACAGAGGAAAAAGGCGAGAACGAAGCGAGCCTCCCGACAAAATAAAGCCTCTCACTTGTGTAAACTTAGGTGTGCGCCGACTAGTGGACAATCACTGAACTACTGGTGTTGGTCCGCTTCCCGGGGGAATTTTAAACAATCAACATGCAAAAATGGTCCAAGGAAGGAAGGAACAGTGGTAAACCGGTGACAGGGTCATGGGAGGCCGAGGCTCATTGATGCACGTGGGGAGCGAAGGCTGGCCCGTGTGGTCCGATCCAACAGACGAGCTGCTGTAGCTCAAATTGCTGAAGAAGTTAAATGCTGGTTCTGATAGAAAGGAAAAGAATACACAGTGCATCACAGTTTGTTGTGTATGGGGCTGCATAGCCGCAGACCAGTCAGTTAGGAAGGTGGTCATAATGTTATGCCTGATCGATGCAGAATCACCTCAGGGTGGGCACTGCACCCCATTACTCCCGGCGTCATGCTGAAATGAATCAGAATTCTTGTAGCACTAATTACGGTTCGGTCTTTATTAGACGTCGGGGTGAGGAATCAGCGGGAGGCGGCTTGTTGAGGTGTAAAAAAACAAGTGTTATAGGTTCTGATTTTAATGTTTTTTACTGTTGTATTTGATATAGGAATAAAAACGACGTGAAGTCTTATTTCTATGCTAATGCACTTTGAAAATGACATAATTAAATTCGTAGATAATTAAGCGCACACGTATTTTGGAGGAAAACACAATTAAACAGCCCCATCTGGTTATTGGAAGTGGTACCCTGTCTTTCATAATTAATATTTCGTTTGTCATGCGTGCACATCCCGCGCCCCTCCCTGCATCTGTCACAAACTGTAAGCGTGTACGACATGTGAGTACAAACTGAATACATCCCAAAGTGTTAAAACGGTTGTTTCACTTGGCTAGCGCTCAGTGTAGCGTAAATCACCGGCTTCATCTTTACCATACGTATTTTATAAGCTTCAGGGATCATCAGACTGTGTGTGTGTGTGTGTGTGTGTGTGTGTGTGTGTGTGTGTCAGTTGTAGAGTTGTCACCAACTTTTGATACACTGGTGTTGTGCCACTTTTCTGATGTTCTCTGTTACGTAGGGTGACCATACGACCTCTTTTTTGGACCCAAAAACATCACCAAACATGTTCCACCCTTGATTGTTTGGTGTTATAGGACCACTTCTGTTCTGACTATTATTATGAGTTATGACTATTATTGACTATTATCATTATGATATTGGCAGAGGTGGAAGGAGTACTAAAATATTGTACTCAAGTAAAAGTACTATTACTTTAATGAATTTTTACTTAAGTAAGAGTAAAATTACTAGTTTAAAAATCTACTCAAGTAAAAAGTAACTCATTTAAAATGTACTCAGGGTAAACGTTACTTTTTTAACAGGAGGGCGTGTCTCTCCTGTGTAATGCAAACAGGACAAGTGGATATAAATCTCACAATAGTTGTTTTTAATTCAAATATAATAGACAAAAACATGTTGATACAACATTTAAAACATTTAGGGATGTGTAATGTGTCATTTTAGTACAGACCATCCCATAAAACTTTTTCAAACTGTATAACCACTGAAGTTGGCATTAATTGTGGATTCTATAGACCAGCCTTCTTTTCATCACCAACAAATACCAAACAACATCATACTGAAAATCTCATAACTCAACACAAGTCAAGGTTACAGGTGTTGTGACTTTCACTAAATGACCCAAAGAAAACCTTCAAGATGTAAGAGACAAAACTTTGCCGTTCTTTGACATCAGACTATGTTATCAAATAACAAATCATCAAACTCCAAACATGTTAAACTTTTAAAATCACCCTTCCCTCCCTACTCTGTACCTAGATTACAGCTCCTTTATTTTAGCACCAGTTTATTTTCCATCCCAGAATTCACTGCAACAGTTTCCCAGATGTGATTTTTAACGGTTTTTTTTACTCAGTAACGGACGTTATTTAAAATGTAGCGAATTACAATTCTTAATACAAAACATACTTAAGTAAAAGTAAAATTACTGGTTGTAAAATCTACTTTAAAAAGTACAAGTACACAAAAAAACTACTCAATTACAGTAACGCCAGTAAATGTAATTTGTTACTTTCCACCTCTGGATATTGGTGTTGTCCTGGATAACCAGCTGACCTTCTCTTCTCATATAGCCAACATAACAAGATCGTGCCGGTTCCTCCTCTACATCATCAGGAAAATTTCCCCATTTCTCTCCATGGAAGCCACTCAGATTCTGGTCCAGTCACTTGTAATCTCACGGTTGGACTACTGCAACTCCCTCCTGGCAGGAGCTCCCATGTCCACTATTAAACCCTTGCAGCTCATTCAAAATGCAGCTGCTCGCCTGATTTTTAACCAACCTGAACACTGCCACATTACCCCACTGCTGCCACATCACCCCACTGCTGCCACATCATCACCCCACTGCTGCCTCATCATCACCCCACTGCTGCGTTCTCTTCACTGCCTTCCTGTAGCTGCACGCATTCAGTTTAAAACACTGATGCTTGCATTGGACCAGCCCCAAGCTACCTTCGTGGTCTAATCAAACCCCGCTCTGTACCGCGCAACCTCCGAGCCACTAGTCTCGCTCGACTTGATCCTCCACCCAGGACTCAAGGAAGACGAGCATCAAGGCTCTTCTCTGTACTGGCACCCAAATGGTGGAACGAGCTTCCTCTGTCTGTCTGAACATCTGAGTCTCCTGCTGTCTTTAAAAAACAAGCACTTAAGCTGACTTGTACTTACTTACTAACCCTCTTATTCATTTCTTTTAAAAAAATAAATAAAAATAAATAAATAAATAAAAACACTTTGGTTCTAACAGGTTTGAGCAGATTTGTGTTCTAGGACTGTTGTTTACTTAAACTAGAGTAAGGTAATGTTCACTATGGAAGCACTTCTGTAAGTCGCTCTGGATAAGAGCGTCTGCTAAATGCCGAAAATGTAAATGTAAAATATTTTGCTAATGCACAGCTGAGACTTGATCTCTGGAGCTGGAACTCTCTGGGTTAGTGTATTAGACCACTGCAGCACCAGAGCGTCCAGGCTGAAGATTTAAATCCTTACAATACCCATAATCCAACACTCCCCCGGTGAGAGGACAGACTTATTTCACACTCGTCCCCTGTCTGATGACCTGCCTGCTTCAGCTCTGTTTATTCCTGCTGGACCATGACACTCGGTCTCAGTGCTCAGAGTGGATACGGGTAGCGGACGCCGCCTCGCCGCTAATATCCTCTCCATCGTCTGCAGTATCGCCTCTGAAATGAACTGTTTTAAATGTATGGTTTTGGACGATTGCTGAATTGGGCGTCTCAGAGGAGCTCGCTGTGTCTGATTGGAAGCGTTTGAAGACATTAGCCATGCATTCGCGGCATTCGCGAGTCAGAATGAGAAGGTTTTAAACACTCGCCTGGTGAGTGTGTGTACGGTGGGGTGTGAATTCCTTCTGACAGTTAAATCACTTCTGCATTTGTGCTCATAAACGTGGGCCTGCGTTTGCATACTGGAACGATTATCTGTAACTGGATCATTGTGATTTGAGACACGGTGGGTCCGGAGTGTACCCAAAACCATTAAAATCTTAACCCCAGCACCTAGCACCTTAGAATCTTAGAAGCACTAGCACCTAAAAACATTATATTAACAATTAAACTAGTCATACAAACACTCTAACCACTATACACACAGATAAAGAAAGCAAATCGACCCCCTACTCTAATCTATTATTCAGTCATGATAATAGTAGTTTTTAGTTCTACAATTACTGACTGTAGTCCATCTGTTTCTTTGCATGCTTTGTTAGCCCCCTTTCATGCTGTTCTGTAATGGTCAGGACCCCCACAGGACCCCCACAGAGCAGGTGTTATTTAGGTGGTGGATCATTCTCAGCACTGCAGTGACACTGACATGGTGGTGGTGTGTTAGTGTGTGTTGTGCTGGTATGAGTGGATCAGACACAGCAGCGCTGCTGGAGTTTTTAAATACCGTGTCCACTCACTGTCCACTCTATTAGACACTCCTACCTAGTTGGTCCACCTTGTAGAGGTAAAGTCAGAGACGATCGCTCATCTATTGCTGCTGTTTGAGTCGGTCATCTTCTAGACCTTCATCAGTGGTCACAGGACGCTGCCCACGGGGCGCTGTTGCCTGGATATTTTTGGTTGGTGGACTATTCTCAGTCCAGTAGTGACAGTGAGGTGTTTAAAAACTCCAGCAGTGCTGCTTTTTCAGTAAAGGTCTTCAATCTCAAGGTGGGGCGGTCCGGGTCCTTTCTGTGTGGAGTTTGCATGTTCTCCCCATGTCCACGTGGGTTTACTCCGGGTGCTCCGGTTTCCTCCCACAGTCCAAAGACGTCCAAGTGAAGTGAATTGGAGATACAAAATTGTCCATGACTGTGTTTGATATAACCTGGTGAACTGATGAATCTTGTGTAATGAGTGACTACCGTTCCTGTCATAAATGTAACCAAAGTGTAAAACATGACGTTACAATAAACAAACAAACAAACAGTAAAGGTCTGAGTTTATTTTAAATCTACAGATTATGAATCCAAGTGTGTTTGAAATCATCTATTTATTGTCATTTTTTATGTTTCCTCAATGAATCAGATGTTTCATCTTTTAACAAAGAGTGAAGTTATTCATCTGCATCAAACAAATCTGGGTATGTAGATGACAGGCATCGGTGCCACCTCTACAGATGAGCAACTTTAGAAGCTTGAAAGCTCCTCCGCTTTTATTTTAAATTAGAATCTTTTTGAATGACTTTGAAGAGATTTCGGTTCATCAGTGATGTTCCTGAAACACAAACGCTATTTGAAATGAAATCCCAGCGGACCGGCTCTCTCGCTGTGCCCTTACAATCGTACGTTCTCTCTATTCGTCAGTGTAAGATGTTTACTCGTCGGGATGGAGCCAGCTCTCTGCTGATTTATTTCATTGCCCTCTCGTCTCCGTCCACCCTCTCGGTGCCAGCGCTGATGGGTCGAATCAGCCATGAAGAGGCACTTGGTAAATAATATTGTCCCATTTTCATGTCAAATGGCCAATGTAAAAGCCTCTCAGGCAGTTTGTGCCCTGCAGCCATTTCGGCCCCGGCCCTTTAGTCGGGTTTATTTACGCCGCCTCTACATTTCTGTCTCTCATCAACGGCCTCTGGTTATTTTCGTCTGGCCTGAAATTGTGCTGTTTTCACATCTCGTTGTGGAACAGCCGGTAATAATGGCCGTGGAGTGCGCAGACAGCCTCTGCAACCCGGCGTTATTAGAAAATTACACTTCTCCGTGCTACGAGACGAGAAGTCCGGCTCGTCCGCCCACGTCCGTTGTTAGGGAACGCGATGCTATCAAATCTCTCACTCATATCAGCTCGCTCCTGACTCCGCTTTCATAACAGCCACTCAGCGCCGTGTATTTTGGGCTCTCGATTTGCCCCGGCATCCGCCGGTTCAACGCAGTGGGTTGATTTGAATCCAGGCCAGCGAGGGCCAGGCGTGATGGTGTAATGAGAATACAGGTCTGGAGAAGTTTCTTTTATTTGGTTTGTTGTTTGGTTGTTTTTTTTAGGTTGATTTTTGTAGACTGGTAAGGATGAGTACAGCCTACACACACAGATCTGTTTTACTTTAAAAACTATCCCTGTAACCTGTGCACTTTTAACATCCAGGGTTGTTTGAAGACAGCACTAAAATGCAGTAACTTTTTCTATCTCTAAATGACGTTAGATGTTTTTGTTACTTTAATTAAACCAAGCTAAATAAAAACCTCATGAGCTGCCTTGCTGCCTATTACCTACCTGATCAGCTGCCTCAGTAGAGAGGATTCTAATAAGACATGGAGCTCATAAGGCAGATTATTCAGACGCTCTACTTGGACAGCGTTCAAACCGACGGGCTGAGGCTGCACAACCCGCCCTTCCTCCGTGTTCCGAAAACGGTTAAACTGTCCCTGACGAGCCCGAATTTACAAATAAATGACACTGCTGCACCTTTATACAAATTAAACATCAATCAGAATTTATTTACATTTGAAAAGAACTCTGTTGGTTGCTCCACATTATATTCGTCCACCACGTTTGTCATTTTTGGTGAGAGAAGTCATGCCGCAATGAATGCTGGGATTGCCTTCAGTGCTGAGGAAGCGTCGGGCGCTCCCTCGTTATTCAGTCAGATTATCGCTCAGAATGAAGGCACCTCAGTAGGAGCATTTTAAGGAATCTAGGAATTTTGGTGTTTAATTTTGAATTAATGGTCAATATTTTGGAAAGAAATGCTCAACAAGCCCGTATGGATGGATGTTTGGGTGTCTGGTATACATCCAGGTAGCATATAAGCCTTAAGGTTGCACATCTGGATCAACTTGTCGTTTATGCACTGACGTGATTCTATATTATGCCAACGATAATGTGTTTTGTGATTTCATTTTAAACGACGTTTTGGATGCCAGTACTGAGGCTATTAGTGTTTCTGGAATAGTAAATCACGACGTTAACGTTCTGATCGATTGCAGATTCTGTACCTTGTGTATATATGGACTGTTTTAGCTGTTCTGTATGAGAGGTTATGATGTTTAATTGTGCTTTATTTTTTCCCTAATGTGATGTAATAAGCATTCAGGTTCAATCATGATGTGGACTGGACATGTTGCTAAGCGTTTACTCCACTCACGGTAAAATACACAGATCAGCCATAACATTAAAACCACCTCCTTGTTTCTACACTCACTGTCCATTTTATCAGCTCCACTTACCATATAGGAGCACTTTGTAGTTCTACAATTACTGACTGTAGTCCATCTGTTTCTCTACATGCTTTGTTACCCCCCTTTCATGTTGTTCTTCAATGGTCAAGACCCCCACAGGACCACCACAGAGCAGGTATTATTTGGGTGGTGGATCATTCTCAGCACTGCAGTGACACTGACATGGTGGTGGTGTGTTAGTGTGTGTTGTGCTGGTATGAGTGGATCAGACACAGCAGCGCTGCTGGAGTTTTTAAACACCTCAATGTCACTGCTGGACTGAGAATAGTCCACCAACCAAAAATATCCAGCCAACAGCGCCCCGTGGGCAGCGTCCTGTGACCACTGATGAAGGTCTAGAAGATGACCGACTCAAACAGCAGCGATAGATGAGCGATCGTCTCTGACTTTACATCTACAAGGTGGACCAACTAGGTAGGAGTGTCTAATAGAGTGGACAGTGAGTGGACACGGTATTTAAAAACTCCAGCAGCGCTGCTGTGTCTGATCCACTCATACAAGCACAACACACACTAACACACCACCACCATGTCAGTGTCACTGCAGTGCTGAGAATGATCAACCACCTAAATAATACCTGCTCTGTGGTGGTCCTGTGGGGGTCCTGACCATTGAAGAACAGCATGAAAGGGGGCTAACAAAGCATGCAGAGAAACAGATGGACCACAGTCAGTAATTGTAGAACTACAAAGTGCTTCTATATGGTAAGTGGAGCTGATAAAATGGACAGTGAGTGTAGAAACAAGGAGGTGGTTTTAATGTTATGGCTGATCGGTGTATACTATATAGATGTTATTTTAATATGTGTAATGTTATTGTACCCACACATAACTCTGGTCTCTGGGACCCCAAAAAATAAGAACACAAGGGTTAAGAAACTTAAGTTGTTTATACTCAGTGAAAATAGTAACATGTAGGCCCTGCCTGCCCAATCTTACAGAATTATAGAACAGAAGAGCGTTGGCCTGCTCGACCACTCAGATCTGTTTTCGAAACCCTTCTTTTGTGTTTCACCCACTCATGTTGTGAAATTTGCTGTAGGGGGTTTCGGATCAAAGTTCTGGTGTACCATTTATTTTTGGTTGAGATTCAGATTATTGACAGAATTGGTCGATTTTGGCTCTGAATCAAAAGCTCCTCGGGAATCGATGCATAAAACAACCAAACTTATAAATACTAAGCTTTATTTTACTGCTGATCTGAAGGGCTTTATTCTAGTCACATTATTTATTTGGGGTATGTCTAAATAACTCCAGTACTGGTTTTGTTCTGTATTCATATCATCTGTTAAACACAAACATAAAATACATTTACTGTAGTTCAACCTGGCAGCTAACAGTTGCTAACAGGGGTAATAAATCAGTTATATAAAAGAAATAATATGCTTTCAAATTTGCTGCAGCAGTTTGGGGAAGTCCCTTTCCTCTTCCAGCATTAAAAATGGTTTGTTTTGTTGTTCATTAGGATTTTAACGTCATGTTTTACACCTTGGTTACATTCATGACAGAAACGGTAGTTACTCGTTACACAAGATTCATCAATTCACTCAAGTTTAATATCAAACACAGTCATGGACAATTTTGTATCTCCAATTCACCTCACTGCACATCTTTGGACTTTGGTAGGAAACCCACGCAGACACGGGGAGACCTGGACCGCCCCACCCGGGGATCGAACCCAGGACCTTCTTGCCAAGAAGGTTAAGAGCAACTTTTAACATCATTTAGATCAAGACTGCAATGATATGATATAAGAACAGTTAGAAGCGCATTATTTATACACCTGTTAGCAATATGTGAGGCTTAAACACTTGAATTCATTTATTAGATAGATAGATGATAATATATAATACAACAATTATAACTATAGCTATTTACATGTATGGTATAAGGTCTATATACATAGTAATATAGTAATATATACATAATAATAAGCATAAGAATGGGAATACTAGTTATGTATAATAATAATAATAATAATAATAATAATAATATAGATATGTAAAAGGAGGGGTGTCCACATACTTTTGACCAAATAATGTAAATTTTTCTCACGTGTATGTAAACTTTTAACCTCGTGTAACTGTGCTGTTATTTTTTACCAATCTGTCCTCATGTTACAGAAATAACAGGGAACAGTGTGTTCTCCTCTACCAGGAAACAGTGTATTAGTCATGAACACGGTATTTATGATACTGAGCTGAGAGAATTTTCCTAGAAATCCTGTGTTTTCTACATTCAGGGTTTTTCAAACTTGTTTTCAAGTGACCCACATTTTGTCCATGATTTTTGCCGACTGGCTGTTGTTCATAGGGCAGGACAAGCCGGACAGGGACTCCCCATGACTGAGCGAACTGCAACCTCTGCTGGCTGATTGATGACGTCTGCACAAGAGTTAAGGATTAATGCTGATCAGGGTGTGGCTCTCTGTGCACAGAGCTGATCAGGCATATGAACTCGCCTCGTACAGGTGAAAAAATGTGCGATTACTGCGCACGTGTCGGAGGGGACGTGCGGAAGTCTCGCTCTCCTCAGTCGGGGTGGGGAGTAGTTTCCAGTAGAGAGGAAGTATAATGCAATTGGGTACAAATTGGACGCAATAAAAATCGAAAGACAAATGCCAAAAATATTTTTAAAAATTAAGGTAATCTGGTCCCACTGTGGTTTACAAGATGTAACATAAAGCCTCCACAAGGGGGTGTACGTGTACAAGTTAATTTCATGTTTCTGTGCTGTTAAAATTTGTTAATTCATTATTATTTTTCTTT
The DNA here is from genome assembly GCF_030014385.1 of Trichomycterus rosablanca. Classification (NCBI taxonomy): domain Eukaryota; kingdom Metazoa; phylum Chordata; class Actinopteri; order Siluriformes; family Trichomycteridae; genus Trichomycterus; species Trichomycterus rosablanca. The sequence goes on along the minus strand of NC_085989.1, from coordinate 3,023,001 downwards.
GCAACCCATTTATATGACTTTCGAAAAACCCTGTTCTAGAAGATGATTCACCAAGAACAAACCTTGTCCCTAACCCTAATCCTAAATCCTAAACCCTAACCCTTGTCCCTGGTTTAGTTTTTTTTAAGTATTAAGTGTACGTGTTAGTTAAGTGTAATTAAGGTGAATGAAGATGTGTCTGTGCTGAGGTTCAACACACTGGGTTGGATTGGCTAATGTAGTTAGTTGTTGGTTAGTAATAACGTGAGCATAAATCTGTATAGAAATTGAGCATCAGCACAAAATCCAGTCCTCTTAATGGAGAAGAATGGAATTCCATCCCACATACATTAAACAAGGTGAACACTTAGCCTCGGCGTCGCCCCTGCTTAACCCCCGTTCAGACCGGAATTCATCATTTAAATCACGATGATTTTCGGACGCAACCCTGTCCAGAATGACAACGTTGCCCTTTTAAAATCTCCAGTACGTGGTGTATGCGATGGGCACCGTGGGCTCAGGTTAGTTGTGTAGAAAAGGTTACCCACACCTCGAGTCGGACCGCCGGACCGATGTGATCAATGGTTGTAAATGTTAATGGAGCCCTAAAGCAGAGGGAACAATGGGACACTGCAGGATGTTTGACCCCACTAAAGCTTAGGGCTTCTTGCTCCGGGGCAGAGAGCTTTCTGTGGGAGAGAAATGGCCCATCAGTGCTCTAATGGCATGGGCAATGGGCGAGCTGGCTGGTTAGTTGATTATTGCTTTAGGAATGGATGTGTGTAAACATAATTTATCCTTTATGGAATTTCCTGGCTCTGATAACTGCCAATAAACCCTGGCTTTCATAGATATGGAATAGATAGCCTGTAGAAATGAGTTATTTTGTATTCAGCGCATGTGAATTGATTAGGAAGGCATTTGGGATTCAGCATTCAGCATGTTTGGAAGCAGATCTGTTCTCGACCGAACTGCACACAGATTTTGAGGTTCTTCATATTAGATGAACTTACTGAGCACTGCTCGGCCTGCGGATGCTCAAAATGATGGAGTGGCTTCACTTCTCAGTTTGTACAGGCTAAAACAGTGTGTGGACCAAACACAGAAATGTAAACCAGTGTAACACTAGCTGTCAGCACACACACACACACACACACACACACAGCCGGGTTCAGATTAGCTTAGTGCAGTAAAGTGCCTCGGCGCTCCTAATGGCTCATAAATCAGCCGAGTCCCAGCCCTGTTTATTGCCGCAGCGCCCCACTCCTTTACTTTACAGGCTTGGATGGAAAAAACATTGAAATGAACACAGGACCCATTAGGTCTGAATCCCAGGCTCTCAGAGCCAGCACGGGCTGCCAGGTCCGCAAGCATTTAAGCTCTAATTTTATTTATTTATTAAAACGTCTGCGGTGATCGTCAGATGGAGCCATCAAGCATTTATATCATTAGTTTGTAAATAAATGGGCCGATCTGACATCAGGACGGCCGTCAACTGCGAAACAACGTTTGAATCGTATCGTTTTATTGGTTTATTGATTCCACGCTGAAGCGCTGCGGTTCGGAAACACATCTCTGTACATTTCTGCATAACACAATTAGGAAATGCGGATTTTTCCCTTTGGGAGAGCTGCCGGCGTGTCTCTTTTATTAAATGAAATGACGAGTGCTTCGTGCACACAAACACACAATTACTCTTTCACAGGCTCATTTACTATCAATTTCCTTCTTATAGGTTGCACACACTGTCAGATTATCTTCTTTATGTTTCTTACTCTTGACACATTTTTACTCATTATGCGGTTTAGTGCGTAAACAAAAATTTAACTCAGCGCACGAAATGTCACGCAGAGCTAAACACAAGAACAACAAACTTTTTTTGCAGTTTAAAAATGACTTGACGAGCGTTTACAGCCGACGTCTAAAGTTTACCCACACTGTAAGGATGTGTTTGTGATGGCATTTGAATCATTTCTGGGGGGTTTTCTTTGTGCAACAACACTAAGGTTCTTAATAAGGCTTGCTTGACTGTGAACAGTGACGCCTACGTTCCAGCAACTTTTCCTTTAACTCTGCCGTGACATATACACCTACGAGCCAAAACATTAGGACCACCCCGCTTGACCCAGACTCACTGAGACATGTGAACAAGTCCTGTGGTATCTGGTACCAGGACCTACAACTACGGTACATCCTCTAAACAATGCTCACATGCCCGGTTGTCCAGAAGATCTTGGAGAAAACAGGATTCAACTGACCAGTCGACCTACTTCCGTTCCAGATCAGAGGTCTGTGTGTCCATTTAGGTGGGTTTAACGCTGGACAGGAGTTGGCATGGGCAGCCTTAAACTCAGAAGGGTTTGTGTGTTGTGACACACACTATACCCCTGACCATGAGCTTGCTGGACGTCCCATTTCATAAACAAATGGTATTAAAATAGAGTGACCACTATGTGATCTTTCCAGCTATAACAGCAGCCACTCTTCTGAGAAGGCTTCTCGCAAGACTGTGAAGTATGTCTGTGGGAATTTGTGCACTGATGTTGATCAAGAAAGCCTCAGTTGATGTTCCGGTTGATTCCAAAGCTGTTGAGAGGTCAGAGCTCTGTGCAGGACACAGCACAGGGGTACAGTCATGCTGGAACAGGAAAAGGACCTTTCCTAAGGAAGGATTTCCTTTACATAACTGATTTATTACATCTTTTGCATTTACATTTTCAGCATTTAGCAGACGCTTTTATCCAAAGCGAGTTACAGTAGTGTGACAGAATACAGTCTGAGCAATTGAGGGTTAAGAGCCTTGCTCAAGGGCCCAACAGCAGCAACCTGGCAGTGGTGGGGCTTGAACCAGCAACCATTTAGTCCAGTACCTTACCCACTAGGCTACAACTGCCCTTTTAGCAACTACTGTGGCTAAAACACATAAATTCAGTAATTAGAAGGGGCGTCCCAATATACACCGATACACCGTGCTGCTCTGTGTACTCTGACACCTTTCTATCAGAATCAGCATTAACTTCTTCAGCAGTTTGAGCTACAGTAGCTCGTCTGTTGGATCGGACCACACGGGCCAGCCTTCTCTCCCCACGTACATCAATGAGCCTTGGCCGCCCATGACCCCGTCGCTGGTTTACCACTGTTCCTTCCTTGGACCACTTTCGATAGATACTGACCACTGCAGACCGGGAACACCCCACAAGAGCTGCAGTTTTGGAGATGCTCTGACCCAGTCGTCTAGCCATCACAATTTGGCCCTCGTCAAACTCGCTCAAACCCTCACGCTTGCCCATTTTTCCTGCTTCTAACATCAACTTTGAGGATCAAATGTTCACTTGCTGCCTAATATATCCCATCAATTTCCCATTACTGTACAGCCTGGTGAAAAAGCTTCATTAAAAAGCCTAATAAAAAGGAATCATTTCAATACCACAACAGTTCTTTCCTACCATTAACAGCACGGTGCAGGATGTGACCTCCTCTATCCATAATTAAATATTATAAACTATGTGTTCCACAGGAACGCTGTACGTGTTCTGTCTCCTCATGTTTCCGTACACTCATGTTATACTGAAAGTGTGGCTGGCAGGACCGGCGGCTCCAACATGCACCAGACGAGTTTTCTCTCCCCCCTTCTGAATGTTTTGCTGTTCTAATTAACGCCGCTGGAGGTGTTGTCAGGCCCCGTCTCTCGCCGCACAGTGTAGCAGCTGTTTCATTCCGCTGAGCACAATGCTAAGTCTCATTATTGCCCAATGCGTTCACACGCGGGAGGTGTTCGGCGTTTTCACACCATCATATTGGAGATGTGGATAAAATCTGTCCTGCTGGGTTCGTTCTTCTGTTCCAGCAGTTACTGTACTGAGGAGAAATTCGACATTAACGCTCGCTGTTTAACACAGTCTGAAAAAATCATGTTTTCTGAAAATATGACAAATTCTGTTGGGATGAAATATACAGACAGCAGCTTATTATTATTATTATTATTATTATTATTATTATTATTATTATTATTATCATTACTATCATTATTATCATTATTATTATTATTGTTATTATTATTATTATTATTATTAATAATATTAATATTATTTTTATTATTATATTATTAATATTTTTACTATTATTGTTATTATTAATATTATTATTAATATTATTATTATTATTATTTTTATTGTCATTATCAATATTATTACTATTATTGTTATTATTATTGTTATTATTATTATTATTTTTGTTATTATTAATATTATTACTATTATTGTTATTATTTTTGTTATTATTATTACTTTTATTGTTGTTGTTATTATTATTACTGTTATTATTAATATTATTATTATTATTATTATTGTTATTATTATTAATATTATTACTATTGTTGTTATTATTATTATTATTATTATTATTGTTATTATTATTATAAATATTATTATTATTATTATTATTGTTATTATTATTACTATTATTATTATTGTTATTTCTTTGGCAGTATAGAAAGTTCTAGAATTGTTATTTACCTTCCTGACATGGACTCTTTAAATTTATATTTATAAAGTATTGGGACACCCTTCTAATTACTGAATTCATGCATTTCAGCCACAATATTTGATAACAGGTGTAATAAATCAATTTATGTATATATTAAATAAATTATATGCTTTTAAATTTGCAGCAACAGTTTAAGGAAGGTCTTTTCCTGTTCCCTCATGACTGTGCCCCTGTGCTTGGTTTAAAGAAGCTCAAGTGTCTTGCACAGAGTCCTGACCTCAGCCCCACTCAACAGCTCTGGAATGAACTGGAGCATCAACTGAGGCTTTCTTGACCAACATCAGTGCACAAATTCCAACAGACATACTTCAAAGTCTTGTAAAAAAACGTCTTCAAAACTGAAGGAAATACTGTATGTTTTGCTTTCAGAAACTGACCTGGACTCTGAGTGGCCAGGGTCCTTTCTGTGTGGAGTTTGCATGTTCTCCCGTGTGTCCATTTAGGTTTACTCCGGGTGCTCCAGTTTCCTCCTACTACAAATTAACCTAAGTGTGTGTGTGCCTGTCTGTCCTGTGATGAACTGGCAACCTCTCGCCCATTAAGTCAGACCCACCATGACCCTGACCAGGATAAAGCGCTGGTAAAACAGACAATATTTGAATGAAACTGAGTTTGTTTTATGCAATAATAATGATTCACACCCAGTCTGCACTGTGTTAACTGCAGTCTAACACCTAATATTGACTCTACATTATTACCTCACTGCTTTCAGTCAACACCAATACAATCTTTTTACTGTACTGGATATAGTACTGCAATTCAGGTGTTGTATTATTTCTCCAGGTTTAGAAAGGTTTAATGCCAGACTGAAAATAAAACAGGATTATAAAAATGCATGTCCAAAGGCACACAGAGCAAAAACAGTTTCAACATTTCATGCATTCATCAGCTAAAATGCATCAGTAACTACACTGATCAGTCATAACATTAAAACCACCTCCTTGTTTCTACACCCACTGTCCATTTTATCAGCTCCACTTACTATATAGAAGCACTTTGTAGTTCTACAATTATTGACTGTAGTCCATCTGTTTCTCTACATACTTTTTTAACCTGTCAGGACCACTACAAAGCAGGTATTATTTAGGTGGTGGATGATTCTCAGCACTGCAGTGACACTGACATGGTGGTGGTGTGTTAGTGTGTGTTGTGCTGGTATGAGTGGATCAGACACAGCAGCGCTGCTGGAGTTTTTAAATACCGTGTCCACTCACTGTCCCCTCTATTAGACACTCCTACCTAGTTTGTCCACCTTGTAGATGTAAAGTCAGAGACGATCACTCATCTATTGCTGCTGTTTGAGTCGGTCATCTTCTAGACCTTCATCAGTGATCACAGGACGCTGCCCACGGGGCGCTGTTGGCTGGATATTTTTGGTTGGTAGACTATTCTCAGTCCAGCAGTGACAGAGAGATGTTTAAAAACTCCAGCAGCACTGCTGTGTCTGATCCACTCATACCTGCACAACACACACTAACACACCACCACCATGTCAGTGTCACTGCAGTGCTGAAAATGATCCACCACCTAAATAATACCTGCTCTGTGGTGGTCCTGTGGGGGTCCTGACCATTAAAGAACAGGGTGAAAGCAGGTTAAAAAGCATGTAGAGTAATTGTAGAACTACAAAGTGCTTCTACAGTATATGGTAAGTGGAGCTGATAACATGGACAGTGAGTGTAGAAACAAGGAGGTGGTTTTAATGTTACGGCTAATCAGTGTATATTAAATAAAACACATGACTATACAACAGCTAAACTAATACAACCTATTACAAATTAATGCAGGCCATTTTATTAGAAACACCTATAAACCTGCTTATAATTATCCAGTCAGCCAGTCACAATACAGCAGCGAAAATCAATAACATAAAATCATACCGACACGAGACATGAAATTTAGTTTCTATTCAACAGAAACAAACAACAGAATTGAGATGAAAAATTTGACATGAATGACTTGGCCCTCAATACCAGCTTGGTTTAAGTGCCTCAGCTCAGTACCTTATGGTCACGATTTATCATCTTTAATGGGTACTTCCAGCCTGAAAATGCTCCACGTTACAAAGCCATGTCATTTTAACTGGTTTCATTAACAAGGCAAGGAGTTCTGAGTGCTTCAGTAGTCTCCACCGTCAGCAGATCTGAAGCAGATAGAGCACCTCCGGGACAGGGAAGAATGGAAGGCTTCTTACAAGACTTTGAAGTATGTCTGTGTATGGGGATTTGTATGGCTGGACAATGATGTTGGTCAGGAAAGCCTCAGTTGATGTTCCGGATCATTCCAAAGCTGTTGAGAGGGGGTGAGGTCAGGGCTTTGTGCAGGACGCTGGAGTTTCTTTATTTATTTATTTATGCATTTTCTCCCCTTTTCGCCCAAGTTAGCATAATCGATCTGTCTTCCGCTGCTGCTGGATCCCTGATTGCAGTTGAGGTGGGTACATTGCTGCTCACGCCTCTTCCGACCCACGCTCAGCCCTCAGCGGAACCCTTTTTCACCCATGCACTCTGCACAGGCGCCTCTCTATCTGCCAATCAGGGTCTTTACACAGCTTTTAAAGACCCCACCCACATAGTCCAGCCATCCCTCCTTAGCAGAGACGTGTCTGCTGCAGGCACTGGCAATTATGCCCACTAGATGGCGCCCAGCTGACCGGTGGCAACACCGAGTTTCGAACCGAGGAGTTCAGAATCTCGGTGCTGGTGTGCTAGAGGACTATCCCGCTGTGCCACCTGGGCGCCTCGCTGAAGTTTCTTTAAACCGAGCTTTTCTTCATGTATTTATAGAGCGCAGTCATGCTGGAACAGGAAAGGGCCTTCCCTACACTGCTGACACGATGTAATGAACTATATACCAGAAGATTTTGAAGAAGAACATTTGGTCATTAATTCAGATCTGAAGCGCTGAAGACCCGCTCTTATATCACATTTTGTATTAGGATAATGAATCATATTTTTATTCATGATTTAATATTAATATTTATTAAACTGTTTACAAAAACAAGAAAATTAATGTCTCCCGGTGGCAGGCTGGCTCGTTTTAGATGTAAATCCCCGCTGAATTTACAGCGGATCTGTGTAGGTTGAGACAGAGACGGGTGTGCGTTATGTAAAGCACGGACGTTTAGGTAATTAAGGGTGGCGTGAAGTCTTGTCGTTGATGTTCCCCGGCGCTGAATCTGGTGTCCATTACTCACCATGAAGCTCATTACAGGGAGCAGCGCGGCCCGCTTCTTATCGCTACATTTCAGCCCGTGTGTATGGAAATGAAGAGAGATAATTAACTGCACCTTCATCTTTTAACAGGAAATACGCAGCCGTATAAAATAAAATAAAAGAGCTCATTTCAACACTGAGACTAAATATAAACGTATAGCTACTGACGTCTGTTTTAAAGTCGCCCTTAACTCAAAAACATGATTAATCATTTAATGATTTCATTCCTTCTGGCTGATTTTAATTGTATACTTTGGCATTTGGAATAAATTGCTTTCCAGCGTGCATAGAATACATTTTCAAAACCCTGGAAGCAAAAAATAGGAACTTAAATAATAATAAAATATTTAAATGATAAGGGAATGATGACAAACCTGCAAGCTAGTTTATTAGCCTTTACTTCACCAGTGTGCATTAATTCATGTATTCACTCTTTGGCTGTTTTTCCACTGTTTTATTCTGGTCAGGGTCTCAGTGGGTCCGATTTATTGGACAAAAGGCAGGAAACACCCCAGACAGGTCGCCAAGCCATCACAGAGCAAACACACACACACATTCTAGTATTGTCCTGACTGCATGTCTTTGGGCTTGTAGGGGGAAACAGGGAGACACAGAGAGAACATGCAAACATCCACATGTTCTCCAGAAAGAACCCTGGCTGCCCGGCCACCGTGCCACCCAATAGCGCCCTTATTGTCCCACAAACACACAAAACACAATCCTACACCATTTACGACTAACATCTTCCAGTCCCAGTCTGACTGCCCACTTAAACAAATACAGACACACAGGCTTGCTATTCTATATACACCAACCAGTCTTAACATTATGACCACTGATAGGTGAAGTGAATAACACTGATTATCTCTTCATCACAGCACCTGTTAGTGGGGGGATATATTAGGCAGCGAGTGAACATTTGATCCTCAAAGTTGATGTTAGAAGCAGGAAAAATGGGCGAGTGTGAGGATTTGAGCGAGTTTGACGAGGGCCAAATTGTGATGGCTAGACGACTGGGTCAGAGCATCTCCAAAACTGCAGCTCTTGTGGGGTGTTCCCAGTCTGCAGTGGTCAGTATCTCTTAAAAGTGGTCCAAGGAAGGAACAGTGGTAAACCGAGAACACGGTCATGGGCGGCCAAGGCTCATTGATGCACGTGGGGAGTGAAGGCTGGTCCGTGTCGTCCGATCCAACAGACGAGCTACTGTAGCTCAAACTGCTGAAGAGGTTAATGCTGGTTCTGATAGAAAGGTGTCAGAATACACAGAGCAGCACAGTATGGGGCAGCAAAAGGGAGACCAACACAGTATTAGGAAGGTGGTCATAATGTTATGCCTAATCGGTGAATAGTATTATTGTATTTACAATGATTTAAACCTACATATTTAGGGCACAAAAGACTAGAAAAATACAGCAGCTCTCGGACTGGATGGGTGTGGAGAGGAGCGACAAGGTGTCGTGTAAAAGAATCATTAACTCAGCTGCCTTCGATACAGTAAACGCCTGCGCACAAAGATGCTCTGTTCTTTGCTGGCCCATAAATCGGGGGCCCCGTGAATGGCCGGCTGTATTATTTCCCATTAACTTAGCTGATTTGTGGATGATCCTGATACAGACCTCACTGTTTTTCTTCCTACCAGTGACAAATCCTTGGGCAGCAGTTTATCAAATTTTTTCCAGACACGTCCACGTTAGGTCGAAGAAATCCCTCAACGTACTAATACGCCTGAGCGGATAACATAGCAGGAATCACACCGTCGCTGCGGGGTAAAAGTCAGAGGTCATGTTCGCTCCGAACATCACTGACCGGTGTAAAGACAGCACAAATGAGGGGGTTTTAAGGTAATGAAATATTTATCAGAGCACCAGGCAGCCTCTAGACTTAAGTACGTCCAATTAGCTCTGGCCAGAGGAGCAGCAGCTTAGTGGGACTCTCTGAACGATTTATTTATTATTTATCTACATGCCGATCCATACAGCAGCATCAGGGTCTGACCTTAACATCACAGGAGCTAATATACAACTTTTACAAATTAAATAATAATAAAATCAGCATTAAGAATGTCTCTTCTTCTGCTTCAACTCACATGGCTGGAACCGAAGTGTGTTAACAACATGCACAGTTAAAACATTTCGATTGGGAGGCTAAATCTGTTCAGTAATCACTTATTTATCAGCTAAAGCATTTTTGAATCAAAGTTTTTCACTGCCAAACTGTTTTGTTTGTGTTTTTGTGAGATTGTTTGGCTGTTGCTTATCTAGAACATCAGAGTCATTACTATGTTATAAATCGGAACCTGATTTGGTCGTTTCCACATGGACTGTGAGGGGAGGCAGAGCCTGATTAAGTGTCCTAATGTACTTTAATGTATCTGTTGGACAATGTGAAATATGTCTGATGTCTAAAAATGTGAGCAGTGTCGTAACAATTTTCATAAAATAAAGAGTACTGTGGATAAATTTCTGGTAGATAGATTAGATTAGAATAGAATAGATAGATAGATAGATAGATAGATAGATAGATAGATAGATAGATAGATAGATAGATAGATAGATAGATAGATAGATAGATAGATAGATAGATAGATAGATAGATAGATAGATAGATAGATAGATAGATAGATAGATAGATAGTCACTGCTGGACTGAGAATAGTCCACCAACCAAATACATCCAGCCAACAGCACCTCGTGGGCAGCGTCCTGTGACCACTGATGAAGGTCTAGAAGATGACCGACTCAAATAGCAGCAATAGATGAGCGATCGTCTCTGACTTTACATCTAGTACAAGGTGGACCAACTAGGTAGGAGTGTCTAATAGAGTGGACAAGGTATTTAAAACTCATACCAGCACAACACACACTAACACACCACCACCATATGTCACTGCAGTGCTGAGAATGATCCACCACTTAAATAATACCTGCTCTGTGGTGGTCCTGTGGGGGTCCTGACCATTGAAGAACAGAGTGAAAGCAGGTTAAAAAAGTATGTAGAGAAACAGATAGACTACAGTCAGTAATTGTAGAACTACAAAGTGCTCCTATATGGTAGGTGGAGCTGATAAAATGGACAGTGAGTGTAGAAACAAGGAGGTGGTTTTAATGTTATGGCTGGTTTTAATGTTTTGGAGTGTTCTTTCCCTAAATTCTTTGCAATTGTTCATGGAAAATTGTTGTTCTTAAGATGATGGACTATTAGTTTACACAGTTTTTTGAAAAGTGGCTAAGTCTGAAAAGTGAAAAGTGGCTAATTCATAAACAGCTGAGCCTTTTCTTATTCTTCTTTTATACTTAATCCTGACAGCATCACCTGTTTTTTACATTAGACATAATTAATTCTTAAATTAATCCATCCTAACTTTTTTTAAATATGTTGCAGGCATTAAATTAAGAATTAGCACATTACAATATATACACATCTGCTGTTTTCAATTTCTTTTTTTATTATTTTTATCATTATTTATTGCCTTTTAACTACCTTTTTCCCTTCGGGCATCGCTGTAAAAAACTGCATGTTTATTTAAAGAATAAAGTAATATATTTAAATGAATTCCATTACTATTGTTTGCACGTCCTAATTTATTTTACATTAATTAACTCCTGCACATGACAACACATCATTATCACGGAGAGAAAGTTTGCGCGTGAGGTTTTTATTTACACACGCCACTGTGCTCGTGTACGTTTACTCTGGCTGCTGCTTTATGTTCAGTCCCATTTCTTTAAGTGTATGTCAGTGGGAGTATTAATTAACATTAACAAATAATTAGCATTACTTTTGTAAATTATCCTTCACATGTGTTGCTGTTATTACATTTTGAGCATTTTATTACATTTTGATTCATGATTTAAATCTGAAATAGACTTTACAGCTGCATCCTGTTTGTTGGTTTTGCCAAACCATTCTCATTAAGTGTTTACTAAAAGTTACCAAAAACAATGACCTGCTTAAACGCACACCCTCCGTCACCCGGCAGCCCATTAGGTCTGACACGTCGATGTTTTCTGCCGCCCAGTTTGACATTTTCTCCTGAATGCTAAAAAATGAATGATGACCTCAATAGTCTTTTACATCTGCCTGCAGATCAATACAGCGTGCGAGAGTAGGTCAGGGGCTCTCCAGAGGTTGGAAAAAGGGGAGAGAGGGGGGGATGCAGAAACCTCTTTGAGGTGAGCTGTGGATGCACGCAGGCCTGCCAGGCTCTCTAAGCGCCGGCTTTTTAATTGGAGGCCGGTTGTTGGCAGACAGGGTGTTGAACAGCTCTGCAGCCAGAGCCGATCTCCTCCGAGAGCCTGGGAGTCCCATTTATTATTGATCGCTCCAGAGATGAAAGACGAGGCTCGCTCGGCTGCTTCTCACTCTGCTAGGGAGGCTGAGAGCGGGTACAGGGAAGGGGCATGCCCTGGCTTCCACTACTGGATCTAGAAACAAGAAAAACAAGACCTTGAAAGTTTGATTCGTTATCAAATACAGCATATACTATAGGAATGCCATGGCACATTTTGGATTTTTTTAGAATAAGTTAAAAAAGTTAAGCTAGAATATAAACTTGTATACGTGTCGAAAGCTCTAGGACTCCACCATACCCCAGTGAGAGCCATTTGTACAGAAAATTTTGGAATAATGGTGAGTCAGTATATTGTTTAGTGTGCTAAAATGTCAAGAACTCATCCAGCAAATCTCAAAAAGATCCCAGACAAACAGATACTCACCAGCTTCAGCAAGGCTCAGTCTTCATGACTTCAGAATACATAGGAGACCTGGAAAAAATTGAATTTATGAGAGGGCAGCGAGAAGGAAAGTACTAGTGCTAACCAAGAAAAACATTTACATAAAAGCACCTGAGTGTGTTTTATGTTTTATGGACAGACAAATCAAACTGGAACGTTCTGGACAACAAGGGTCTCATTATTCCAGGTAAAAAGCAACTACAGCATTTTGGAGTAAAAATATTATACCAGCAGTTAAACATGGTGGTGGTAAAGTGTGTGTGTGTGTGTGTGTGTGTGTGTTATGAATATGAATGTGTATGAAAGTTCAGAAATTATGCAAAAAAAACACAAAAAACGGGTTCTGCTGTGAATATGAAGCTGTTGCATCATGATATCTGGTAACACAGTCAAGCAAGCTTTACACTGCCATGGACCTAGAGGTACAGCACAGTTGGTTGATGATCACATAGACCGTAAAAAAACAGGATCAGCGACTTCTGTGTCGCCGCTGTTGCCATTATACTATAGATAGATAGATAGATAGATAGATAGATAGATAGATAGATAGATAGATAGATAGATAGATAGATAGATAGACAGACAGACAGACAGACAGACAGACAGACAGACAGACAGACAGACAGACAGACAGACAAACAGGTATGCAGGCAGACAGACAGGCAGACACGCAGATAGATAGGTATGTAGGTAGGTAGAAAGATAGATAGATAGATAGATAGATAGATAGATAGATAGATAGATAGATAGATAGATAGATAGATAGATAGATAGATAGATAGATAGACAGACAGGCAGGCAGGCAGACAGACAGACAGACAGACAGACAGACAGACAGACAGACAGACAGACAGACAGACAGATAGACAGGTATGTGGGTAGATAGATAGATAGATAGATAGATAGATAGATAGATAGATAGATAGATAGATAGATAGACAGACAGACAGACAGACAGACAGACAGACAGACAGACAGACAGACAGACAGGTATATGGGTAGATAGATAGATAGATAGATAGATAGATAGATAGATAGATAGATAGATAGATAGATAGACAGACAGACAGACAGACAGACAGACAGACAGACAGACAGACAGACAGACAGACAGACAGATACATGCAGACAGACAGATATTCTTGATGGATCCTCACATTAAGCAAACCTAGTGAGAATGGAATGTCATTCATTCATTCGTTCACTTGGCGTGAAGAATAACTACCCATCTATCGCAGAGCCTGATTGACTCACCCGTCCACCAACTCACACCAATTTTGATCTGCAAGCCAACCTGCTATGCTATTGAAAGGTGAAATTAAACCATAGTAGTATCCAGTGAAAATCTTTTCAGGCATGGGAAGGACGTTCTGGTTCTAAACAAAACAAGGTAGGAACAGTGTCACAGCTGGTAGAATGGATGGTCACTTTCGTTATTTTCTGTACAGAGTTTCCCATGTGCTTCCTCATGTGTCTGTGTATTTTTCCACATTGAACGTCAGTTTGTAAGTGGTGGACTGGCTACTCTTGTCCGGGTGGAATTAAGTAAGTGAATATGTGTTGCCCTGTGATGGACTGGTCCAGGGTGTAACTATAACTGTGCCAAACGTAACAGTGATTAACAACATCTACACGCCTGAACAGGCATCGAGCGCATGAACGCCAACTGTCACCCGTGTCCATGATATTTCACGAAATTTAAATATTAATTTAGGTCAAATTGACCTTACAGCCTAACGAGCGTAGCAAAGAGACTTCAGCTCGTCCCTCCCTGAGAGGACGAACAGGGGCTACGCTGCTCTCGTAATGCTAATTCAGCACAGAAACGACACGGCTCTGGTACTGGCAGCGTGGGCATCCGCTCAGTCAGACACCCCGGGGCCCCCAACATGAAGCCACGGAAGACAGCAGATGTTGCAGACCCCCCTTTGCACAGAACACACACACACTCACACACACTTCTGCCCTCTGGCTGTGTGCAGTGCAAGCTTAGTGTGCAGGACGAATGGACAGATGGCATGGATGAGGACTGAGCCGAGCCAAGACGAGCTGACGATGCTAGTGCCAGCGCTGGAGTCCTAGATGTGTGTGACATGTTTACCTCTGTGGATTGAAACTTAACAAAATGTGCCCTTTAATGTGCATGCAGTGGGACTGTTAATGCCCTCCACACACACACACACACACACAGACACACACAGACACACACTGTCTGAAAAGTGTCAACAATATGCATTATTTACTCACTTACTGTGGTGTGGAATGAACTGACAAAAGCAGTGATTGCATAATTAGAGAGCAACGTGAAGGAAGCATCATAAAATAGTGACGAGCTTTCAGCGAACCACTTACACTGACTGTAATTCAACAGAACGTTGCGCACACCTCTGATTAACTACATTCACAGCTGGGTTACTCGTGCCAGGTAAGAAGTTAATAAGGTGCCCCTGAATGTAAAAGCACAACGTTTAAGAGGTTAGAATGTCATCATATTGCAGTTTTTTAATACTTATTAATTTTGGTTTTTATTTTTGATATTTTTAAAAAGACATGCCGCCGGGCCAATTGAAGCTACTAAAAATGTGTGTGTGTGTGTCCTGTGACGGACTGCTGACCTGTTTCAGGGTGTTTCCTGCCCTTCACCCAATGAATCAGACCCATCACAACCCTGACTGGGATAAAGCGATGGTAAAACAGGCAATAAATGAATTGATGAACGTGTTACAGGCCACTTACGTATTTAAAACTTAGTTTTCATGTTTTCAAAACGAACTCAAAGGCTCTCTACTCATGAATTAAACAAAAGCTAGGGTACACAACTAGACTGCCAGCTGTGTGCTAATGTTAACTAAATAAAATCATGGTTATGGAAGATTCTCTCATGTCTGCCTAATAAATACTGTATAAGTGAGAAAGTCTTGTTGTGTGGTGCAACTGTTTAACTGTGGCAATGGGTGTTGTACAATTCTTACTTTTCATGTTATAATGTTTAATCATGGCTGGATTACTGACCGGGCCATTGGGGCCAGCGCCCAGGGGCCCTTGAGGTCAGGGGGCCCCGGGGGGGCCCTGGCCCAAAACATTTTGCGATGCCTATCAACATTTATGATACAATATATTTTTATTTCCGAGGGCCCTCCATTTTAAGGATCCTCTGACTATTAGGGACTTTGACCCCAGGGCCTCTTGGGGGCCCTAGCCATGCTTTTGGGGCCCCTAGCCATGCTTTTGGGCCCTAGCCATGCTTTTGGGCCCTAGCCATGCTTTTAGGCCCCTTATGAAAATGGATGAGGCGTTGTGGCACTGCTCTGACTTCGACTTCTGGCTATTAGGGGTCCTAGGAAAGAGGGGGGCATATTTTTAGAGGGCCCTGATTATGAGAACCCCTACCAGGGGGCCCTAGAGAAGAGCAGGGCATACCATTAGAGGGCCCTTGATCACTTTGCCCAGGGGCCCAGACTATCCTTAATCCGTCCTTGTGTTTAATAATAATAGTTTATTACCTGATCAATTACATGATCTGCTGCAACCCTGATCAGGAAAAAACGCTACTACAGATGAACAATGTAATGATGAATAGGTTAAAATAACACACCAAACTGTGCTGAAAGGCAGAGAAACAGGACCACACTTGAACCGAGTCACCTCAGATTTGTACCTTGGATGAACTAAATAATCTGGGGTGGCATCGCCATCTAGTGTTCAGATAATAAGCATCGATTTTGATCCACATCTACAGGCTGTTTTTTTCTACTGTTGTCATCCTCTGTTCAGTACAAGTATGAACATTATAAGTCAAAATTTTACATACACCTGTATGAAAGGTTTACATAATGGCAGTTCTTTGAATTTCAATTATTTCTGCGAGTGGTTTTCTGGAAATATGTTAAAAAATATACACAAAATAAGTTAGATTATTATTGTGCTGTAGACCAGAAATTTACATTAGGCAGAACATCCAGTAGCATAATTTTGGAAGGAGAATCCAACCGCTTTATTTAAAGCATCTAAACTTATGCTTAACATATTCCAGCAAACCTTCTTCTGGTGTTTAAAGAATGGTATTACAAGCCATATACAAATGGATTTTAAAATGTGCATTCCAATCCTAGCACAACCCCACACACATAATGGCAGTGTCAATGGGTCTCATATTTTGATGTAAAATCGGATGGTGGTAATAAAACAACTCCAGATTAACAGCATTTGAAGGGATGTCCAGTCATATCCACAAAGGCATTCAACCTTTTAATCAGTTAGTCTTGATCTTTAAACATCAGCTGTATCTGGTGAAGCTGTTGCATGATTAGTATTAAAGCCTGCAGCCAAACCGGCCCTGTGTGGTAACAATCAGACCTCAAAATAAATCAATCATGTCAGACGATGTCTTAAAGTCGTTTACTTTATTAGGACTATTGCTGCCTTTATGTGCAACTTGCCCTGTTTGTCCCATATTTGGATCCAAATTTTCTAAGTATACAACATGTTATTCATACAAAGGTTTGCGATCTATTTACAATTACAGACATCTTGGTAGTACAACATATGCAGTATGTTGTTTGTGCTGTGAGTTTTCCAGTGAATTGGGCAAATAATCTGCCCCTTAACAATCCAGCAATGGTTTTCTGTGGAATGCAAAAAAATGCCAAGTAAACACATCCTAGTACTGTTTAACCCAACAAGTGGCACAGCATTTTGTTGTTGATGTCTAATTCTGTGGAGCTAAGTCAAATAGAAGAAACCTTAACAGCAACCTAAAAATGCACACCTTATTTTAAGTGGGTTATAGTGATGTGGTGGATGTGTGGTGCATAGGTAGATTTTTCATGTGAGAGAGTTCTGTCATGTTCAAACTTCCGTCATGTTTACTAAGTCGCTGAATGACTTTCAATTTCATCTCTTGACAGGCAGCAGCATTTTTGTCTACTTACTTGTAAATCCCACTGGGGGAAAGATAAAAATGACTTGGTAGCTTTAACCAGGCTTAAAAACACATTACAATCCATCACAGACACTTTCACTGAATGCCAAATCAGAAAAGTCAGTTGGAGTTGACTTGAGGATACTGGGATGAGTAAAGAGAATCATTAATGTAGCCTGAGCTGTGTTAATGATCAGACCAGGAGCTGCAGTCCATCTAACCGGATCATATTGAATGTACTAATTGGATTCTCTCCTCTTCGTGGTCTGATAAATATTTTATTAATCTTCACAAAACCTCCCATTTGAGTTGTTCTTGCACTTATGAAACTTGGAAGTAATGGTCATAACATACAGAATTGTTGCTCTTTGCCATTGTGTTCCTGCCAGTGTCAGTGTCTGTTGAGGCTAGCCTGGTGATGTTGATGGAGTATCCTAGACTTTCCAATTTTTACAGAAAAGATTTATCCAAGCAAACACCAATGAACTGAAGAAGTACTTATGAAACCTATTATGCTTTTTTCTGTAGTAAGGGAATATGAATATTAAAGCCAAGGCCCTGGAGTCAGTGCATAATGTGCTCATTATGTCTGCAAGTCAGCGAAGTGTAAATGCCATCATCGCCAGTGCCTCTCTCTCTCTCTCTGAAACTGGATTTGACATATGAGGATCTTAGACGACCAACACTGGGGGGGGAACTGAGCTAAGATCAAAAAGTCAGAGGCTATGTTTAATTATTTCTAATGCACTCTACTTAACTTTACTTCATGACTTTAAAATATGCCCCAGCATCATGATATTACTACGAATTGAATATCATAAAGCAGCATTAGATCTAAAAAATACATTTAATAGACCAGTTTTTAAACCATTGGACATGGGACCACAAGTGGGCTGCCAAACCAATGAGCTAGAGGGCTAGTGATGGTACCTTATATGTATGTATGTATGTATATGTATGTATAATTAAAAGCCAAATTATGTGTTTTCATCAGCTTGACAATGCAGCTACAATTGCTTAAAATATGTGTACTTCATTTGCAAGATATCTAGAAATGTTTAAAACAAAAACATAGGGGGAATAGCATCAGATCCTCCACAAGTACAATTTTGAATATATTAAATTATGGTATTTTATGGGAGGCGATGATCCTAACCAAAACCCCAGTTTGGGAAGTGTTTGACTCTGTCAAATAAGGTGCCTTGGAACCAAACTGGGCAATATAAGGAAAAGATTTTTCAAGCTAAAGGTTTTGTGTTTGGACCATCTGTGAGCCTTTGTGCACACTAGTGATAAATAAGTGATTCCTGAGGTGGAAAAGGTTTAGAATCGGGGTGCTAGATTATTTATTGGTAGAATATAACATATAGCACACACATATTGTTGTTTCTCCACCAATGTATTTAGACATATACTGATCAGCCATAACATTAAAACCACCTCCTTGTTTCTACACTTACTGTCCATTTTATCAGCTCCACTTACCATATAGGAGCACTTTGTAGTTCTACAATTACTGACTGTAGTCCATCTGTTTCTCTACATGCTTTGTTAGCCCCCTCTCATTCATGCTGTTCCTCAATGGTAAGGACTCTCCCAGGACTACCACAGAGCAGGTATTATTTAGGTGGTGGATCATTCTCAGCACTGGAGTGACACTGACATGGTGGTGGTGTGTTAATGTGTGTTGTGCTGGTATGAGTGGACAAGACACAGCAGCGCTGATGGAGTTTTTAAACACCTCACTGACAATAGTCCACCAACCAAAAATATATCCAGCCAACAGTGCTCCATGGGCAGCGTCCTGTGACCACTGATGAAGGTCTAAAAGATGACCGACTCAAACAGCAGCAATAGATAAGCGATCGTCTCTGACTTTACATCTACAAGGTGGACCAACTAGGTAGGAGTGTCTAATAGAGTGGACAGTGAGTGGACACGGTATTTAAAAACTCCAGCAGCGCTGCTGTGTCTGATCCACTCATACCAGCACAACACACACTAACACACCACCACCATGTCAGTGTCACTGCAGTGCTGAGAATGATCCACCACCCAAATAATACCTGCTCTGTGGTGGTCCTGTGGGGGTCCTGACCATTGAAGAACAGGGTGAAAGAAGGTGGTTAAAAAGCATGCAAAGTAACAGATGGACTACAGTCAGTAATTGTAGAACTACAAAGTGCTTCTATATGGTAAGTGGAGCTGATAAAATGGACAGTGAGTGTATGTAATATAAAACAAGTTAATTAATTAATGTATTTTTATAACTGCTTCATTGTGCTTAGGCGTGTGGGTCTGGTGCCACCCAGAGAGTTCTTTACCATAATTATAATGCTGTTTTACCTCTGCTCTTGAACAATGTAATTCATTTATTTCAATACTTTTCTTCACTGATCATTTTAAATATGTATGATAGAAGCATTACACACCATCAAGTAGTTATTCAAAAATAGTCCATCATGGCTTAGCACCACTGTGATAAAGCACAGTAGTACGAGGGTTAAAATGTAGCCATGGCGACCTTCGGAACATGAGAAATGAATGGTGGCGTACTGTTTTACACGCCAAATACAATAGTTTGCCCGTTATTTATTTATTTATTTATTATTTATTTATTTATTTAATTATTTTGGCGAGAAGGAGCAAACATGTTACGCGGGTGAGACCGTGTTGAGGATCAGCACCGTCAACAAAACGAGGTATCGACTACCGTTATTATATACGTTCTCACAAACGCAGTCGCGCGACGACCGTTACAATTTAAATACGATTTAAACGCTAACGGTCGCTGCGCGCGCTGATGGCTGCTGGTCGCTTGCAGGGTAGGAGAGACAGGAGAGAGAAAGAAGCACTAGAAATGAGGATGTTTACATTGAATACGCGACGATGTTTTAAATATTTTATGCAGGTTATTGATTTATGTTTCGTGAACCAGTGCTGTGAGAGGTGAATGCGACATTCATGAGCTTTTGGTGGTGAGAAATACACATTTAACTGTTGTGTTTACCAATGTTTGGTCGCGTATTCTGAGTCACCATCATTAAAGAACCTGTTGATTAGTGTTCTGCTTATGGTGGATATTTCATATTGTTGTTAAGACAATACTACAGTAAGATGTAAACGCGAAATAATTATAAATTATATATGCAATTATAACTGCTCAATATGAATAAGATGGCATGTCTTATTTACGTTGCTGGGTAAATGATACATTAAAACCACCTCCTTGTTTCTACACTGTCCATGTTATCAGCTCCACTTACCATATAGAAGCACTTTGTAGTTCTACAATTACTGACTGTAGTCCATCTGTTTCTCTACATACTTTTTTAACTTCTTTTACCCTGTTCTTCAGTGGTCAGGACCACCACAGAGCAGGTATTATTTAGGTGGTGGATCATTCTCAGCACTGCAGTGACACTGGTATAAGTGGATCAGACACAGCAGCGCTGCTGGAGTTTTTAAATACCGTGTCCACTCACTGTCCACTCTATTAGACACTCCTACCTAGTCGGTCCACCTTGTAGACGTAAAGTCAGAGACGATCGCTCATCTAGTGCTGCTGTTTGAGTCGGTCATCTTCTAGACCTTCATCAGTGGTCACAGGACGCTGCCCACAGGGCGCTGCTGGCTGGATATTTTTGGTTGGTCCAGCAGTGACAGTGAGGTGTATCCATTCATACCAGCACAACACACACTAACACACCACCACCATGCCAGTGTCACTGTAGTGCTGAGAATGATCCACCACCTAAATAATACCTGCTCTGTGGTGGGCTTGTGGGGGTCCTGACCATCGAAGAACAGCATGAAAGGGGCTAACAAAGCATGCAGAGAAACAGATGGACTACAGTCAGTAATTGTAGAACTACAAAGTGCTCCTATATGGTAAGTGGAGCTGATAACATGGACAGTGAGTGTAGAAACAAGGAGGTGGTTTTAATGTTATGGCTGATCGGTGTGTGATGCCTGTGTACCGATGGCATGAAATGTTATGCTGGGTCAGAAATGTACACACACTACACCTAACATATATAATAATAAAAAAAAGTCTAAATAATTTTTTTTTAAGTATTTTCCCTCGATCATAATTTTATATTTTGCATTGTATTTATGCCACACTAGATAATTAAGGTTCTTAATACACATTAGATAAGAAAATGATATTGGATTAGAATATACAAGGAGACACAAAACAGCGTAAAAAATTAATAAACACATGGTTTTGCAACACAACACATTTGAAAATTCTGTACATTGTGCCATCTTTACAACTTTTCCTATACACTTCTGATAACTGGAGAGCATTCTTTTAACTGACCCACTTTTCTTTGCCGAATTGCTTTAAATCAACCAAATTGGAGGGCTTTCAAGCATGAACTTCCTATTTAAAGTTCTACCACAGCATCTTTACCCTTGTGTTCTGTTGACGATGACTTTACTGCCTTTGGGGTTCCAAAGACTCCAGTGTTGTCTGGGTACTTCAAAATGATCAAGTTACTCAACCAAGTGAACAGGATTGTGTAAGTGTGTAAGACAGTCAGATGTACCTTTAGTACCAGACAGAAACATAAGAAAATGTATTGGCTCCATTGGGAACACAATATCAATGCAAAAAATATTGCTTATTTGCATTTTTCATTGAATTAGAAAAAGTCATGAAGTATCAAGCTCATTTACCACGTTACTGGACTTAAGTTATTACTTTGCGAGCTTCTTTGGTAGCCTTTTGTGATATCAGTATTTTGAAGTCCAGTAATATTGCAATTATTAGTACAAATGATATTGTATAAATCTAGCTCCAGTCATTCTGCATGACAGTGAGTGTAGATGCAGTTAAACAAGTGAGATGGGTGTTTGTGTGACTAATAGGACAGTTGCCATCTTCCGGGCTGCATTTAAAGCCATTGGAAAGAAAATATAGCAAAAGACAAGGAGTGAATATATGACAAATTTTTTAAATAAAATTGATTTATAATAAAAGAGTATGACATGAGTAGGGCTTATGGAAGTTTGCTTTATAAACCACTAGAAAGAAACTTTATGAAATATGAATTTTGTGCTTGTTGGCATTTGGTGACTAATGAATCACTCAGTGCCCACACTTGTCTCTAATTGGCACAGCTGAGTGTTATTTTCGACAAATCTGGCATTACAGATTTGACATTTAAACTCATATTAAGTTGCCTCATTTCCAGCGCAGTCAGTATTGAAGATGTGATATCATATAGATGATGTCACATCTATAGGAACTTCTTATGCCAAGTTCACACTACACGACATTCCAAGTCGGCAGGTCGCTGTACAGTTCACACTACACAGCTGGATCTCTTGTGATCGGGAGTCTTTCAAGTCGGTGTGGCTTTATACAATAAGGTCAGAAATACTGTAAAACTTGTGTGTGCTGATGTATTCTGATAAGTGGGTAGCACTGTCGCCTCACAGCAAGAAGGTCCTGGGTTCGATCCCCAGGTGGGGCGGTCCGGGTCCTTTCTGTGGGAAGTTTGCATGTTCTCCCCGTGTCTGCGTGGGTTTCCTCCGGGAGCTCCGGTTTCCTCCCACAGTCCAAAAACATGTAAGTGAGGTAAACTAAATTGTCCATGAGTGTGTTCGATATAACCTTGTGAACTGATGAACCTTGTGTAATGAGTAACTGCCGTTTCCTGTCATGAATGTAACCAAAGTGTAAAACATGACGTTAAAATCCTAATAAACAAACAAATCTTGCGTTCTCATTGGCTGTTCGACATCGCACTCATTGCCAGTTGGGCAACTCAGATCCAGATATCAGCGAAAATCAGGGCAAAAATCGTGTAGTGTGAACTAGGCATTAGTTGAAGGTTTTTTTGAGAATTGCTCATTATTTATATTCATACTTCACATCTTCCAACTTTAAATGTATACGTTGAAGCATATGTTATTATGTTCCACCAGGATCTTGCAGGCTGTTTGTGATTGTATCTGATTAAAATGCTTTATTTTGCACTGGCTTTCCTCAAACTTTGCATCAGCAGTCTATTGCACCTAGCCTACCACTATGGAGACCATGTTTGAATTTTTGCTACCAGCCTGGTCGGGCTCCCTAACAGAGATGGTCGTGTTTGAGGAATGAAAAGCCAAATGTGAATTTGCCTCCTAAAAACAATAATCAGAACTTCAGAAATGTAATAATCAACCAGATTAATCAGAAATGTAATAATATTTAATACAACCATGGCCTGTCATTTTTTAGGTTTAAGATATGGCTTCTCGTTCAGAGGTACGTGGGTCGGAGAGCTTTAAAAGCATGCCGGGCTCTGGTTACGGCGTCCGTTCCTACCTACACTATTTCTACGAGGAGTGCACGGCCTCCGTGTGGGACCAGGAGGATGTGCAGAACCAACGCTCATTCAGGTGGTGGAGTTCAGGCCTCTGCAAGGTATGGACGATCAGTTTATCACGTTTGTTCTAAAATATGTTGAGATACAACTCTTAGCATGTGTTCCAGTTTTGACACTACACATTTGTCTGTATACTTTTGACTAGAGATGGGACGATCGATCGGCTATGAATCGGTATCGGCCGATTTTTAATCAAAATATGCTATCGGCGATCGGCCGATATTTCCTAAAAGTAGCCGATCCGATCGTGTGATATATAAAGATCACGTTAAGTTAACAGCTCAGTGGATCGATCCAGACTTTAAGCTAGGAAGCACCAACCATCACATCACCATTCATCAACCATCGTACAGAAACCACAGTGAAAGCTCTTGATGACCTAAAATAACATCATTAACGTTGTGCATCATACATACGATGTAATTTTGCTGATTGTAATATTTACTTTAAAAAGATAATTCAACCCGGTCACATCTATCAGCACGTTATATAAACTCCTGGTTCACTTTGGTCAATCGTAAGCGGTTCTTACTTGTGATGTAGATGAGAACAGAAAACGTTACAGAGCCAATCCGAGGCAAAAGTTTATTCATTAGCAAATTAGTTAGTTCAGGATCATCTGCTGAACTTTTAGCTCCTTAGACGGAACAAGTCTGTGGTAATAGCAGTTTAATGAAGCTTTTTAATGTAAGAGAGTCACACAGAATGTTCTGTAGTAGCTGGTGTTTATTTAAAACCACGACATTTAATTAATAACAGTAAACACGGAGAGATAACCGAGAAGAGAAACTTACGCTTCGCGAAAAATGAATCGACTCGTGAATCAATGAATCACTTATAGCGATACTGTGAACAAAGCGTCTCTTCTAAAGGCACGCGCTGCTCCGGTTTATCTTCACTGTGAGGCTCTTTTTAAGTTTATTTATTTTATTTACTGCTAACCCCCCGATCGGAATCGGCTATCGGCCGATGTCCCTGAAAGGAGATCGGAGATCGGAATCGGTGCCAAAAAACCCGATCGGTACATCTCTACTTTTGACCATACAATGTATTATTAATACAAACCAAAAATTGTTATTAAAAGACTATTTTGTTATAATACGATGAGTTTGAATGAATTAATAAAAGTACTTACTTGTTTTAAAATGTTGGTTCATAACGTTACTCCATATCTTCCTGTATTAATGCCTGGTGGCTGATATTCACTTTTTAAATGCAGACTAGTGACTGGAGGCATCTTCTGCGTCTCTCAGGTGTCCCTTGCACTTGGAGCAGTAGTGTTAGCCGTTGGATTGGTGGTGTTGGTCGTGGGTTTCTCCGTTCCGTCCCGGATCGAGGCGTTCGGTGAGGGCGAGCTGCTCTTTGTGGATCGGCAGGCCGTGCAGTACAACCACGGCCTGAACGTGTGCGTACAGGCCGGTACCGGGATGCTGAGCCTTGGGGGGCTGATGTTGGCCGCTGGCCTGCTGTTGTCTGCTTTCTCCGGAGCAACACCTCGTCCACTTCCTACAGGGAGAAAGAAGGGGATGATGGGAGGTGGAAGTGAAGAAGGTGAAAGGAGTCCGGCAAAAGTAGTCAGTAAAGCTCCCAGTCCGGCAGCAGGTGATGGATCTGTGCCCATCACTCTGTATAAAGTGGAGAATGTTCAGCCGTAAGTGATCCCTAAAAAAAGCGACCCCAAGACCTGGGAGCATCTAGTCAGTTTGGCTCTAATGCAGTACATACAGCAACCTAGATTGTTTATTTGATAGTTGAATAATTTCAGTTCACTTTGTGGCATTGCCTCTTAATTCCATGTCAGTTATTATGATCGACTATAGCTGGCAACCTCTAAGTGCCCATATAAATAGGGCTAACTGCGTCCATTAAAAGTAGCAGTGGTATTCTGCTGGTTGGGTTTATTTTTAGAGGATATTTAGTTAGATGTAATCCAAGAATCACGGTGTATCTCTGTACTGGCATGAGATTGAAGCTGACTTGGTGTCCCCAGGTCTTTCCATACTACTGAAAAAAGGGGAATCATTGATGTTGGAGTGAATGGTAAAAATGATCGAATCTTTCTTGCGTTTCTAATTGATTTGTTTTAATGTCACAAGTTTCAAATTCTTAATTCATTCATTGTTTACCACCAATTTATCCGGGTCAGGGTCGCGGTGGGTCTGCTTTATTGGGTGAAATGCAGCAAACACCCTGGACAGGGTAATTTCTAGTAGCTTTAATTGGCCTGACTGCATGTCATTGGACTTGTGGAAGGAAACGGGAGCGCCCGGAGGAAACCCACACTGACACAGGGAGAACATGCAAACTCCACACAGAAAGGAAATCAAATCCATGCCCTTTTTGCTGTACGGCAAGGCACTACTTTATATATATATATTGTTTATGCATTTTCTCCCTTTTAGGGAGATGCTTCATATCCACCAATGCCGATCCCCGCTCTGATTGATGAGAACGAAGCTAACCCACACACGGGCAGAAGCCGTATGCATTTTGTCACCTACACTTTGACGAATGCAGTGCAGCTCAGCACTGTGTACGGAGAGACACACCCTGAGAGCTCTCTTTCCTCACCTCTGTGCAGGCGCCATCAATCAGCCAGCAGAGGTCGTAACTGCACCAGTCATGGGAGAGAGACCCCATCCGGCTTAGTCCCGCCCATATCTGAACAACAGGCCAATCGTCGTTCATGTGGCCGCTCAGCCTCAGACGGCAGGCAGAGCCGAGGTTCGATACGATGTATTCGAGATCCCAGCTCTGGTTCCAGCGTGTGTCTTTACCGCTGCGCCACCTGAGCGGCCGGCAAGGCACTACTACCCACAATTTCAAATTAGCGTTTGGAAATGTATTTTTTGCAGTATTTTATGATCGGTGGGCATCGTAGTGGCACAGCTACAGCTGGTAGAGTGGAGTCTTCACAGCAACATGGGTCCTGTACAAAAGTGGGTTTAATCCTGGTCTCCGGATACTCTCTGTAAAATGTTTAGCATGTTCTCTCCATGTCTGTGTGGGTTTGCTTAATGTATTTAGGTTCTACTCTTTTCAACATGCAGAAATCAGACTGACTTAACTTAAATGAACACACAAAGTGTCATTAGTACTCATTACAAATCCATCCACTTTAACCTGTAATGGGTTTTATTCCTCATTAATGTTCCGAGTTCCGTTTGATTGCGTAATTATTTGTGTATTTCAGTATTTTCTGTGAGAAATGCTTGTAACGTGAAGGAATAAATGATCAGCATACTCAAATGTCTTTTCTCTCTCACTGAAATCTCACATTATTTATGCATAACGTATAACCGTCTCTGTTTTTACTCAGTCCACAACATTCTATTGTGCAGATATTTCTGAAGCTGTAAACACACAGGAAACAAAGTGATGACTCAGTCCACCATCTCATTTCTCTCTCCCTCAATGTGAATCATCCTCCCTCACCTACCACTCACAGTCAACAGCACAGGAACCATTAACAATCAATTCCCAGCATGCAAAGCCTGAGTAATACAATGCTGCTTTGTTATAATCTGCCCTCATGTTGAACACAGGGATTCATATATATACTATACTGCCAGAAATACACTGATCAGCCATAACATTAAAACCACCTCCTTGTATCTACATCTATTTCTCTACATACTTCTTTAACCTGCTTTCACCCTGTTCTTCAATGGTCAGGACCCCTCACAGGACCACCACAGAGCAGGTATTATTTAGGTGGTGGATCATTCTCAGCACTGCAGTGACACTGACATGGTGGTGGTGTGTTAGTGTGTGTTGTGCTGGTATGAGTGGAGCAGACACAGCAGCGCTGCTGGAGTTTTTAAATACCGTGTCCACTCACTGTCCACTCTATTAGACACTCCTACCTAGTTGGTCCACCTTGTAGATGTAAAGTCAGAGACGATCGCTTTGAGTTGGTCATCTTCTAGACCTTCATCAGTGGTCACAGGACGCTGCCCACGGGGCGCTGTTGGCCGGATATATTTTTGGTTGGTGGACTATTCTCAGTCCAGCAGTGACAGTGAGGTGTTTAAAAACTCCATCAGCACTGCTGTGTCTGATCCACTCATACCAGCACAACACACACTAACACACCACCACCATGTCAGTGTCACTGCAGTGCTGAGAATGATCCACCACCCAAATAATACCTGCTCTGTGGTGGTCCTGTGGGGGTCCTGACCATTGAAGAACAGCATGAAAGGGGGCTGACAAAGCATGCAGAGAAACAGATGGACTACAGTCAGTAATTGTAGAACTACAAAGTGCTTCTATATGGTAAGTGGAGCTGATAAAATGGACAGTGAGTGTAGAAACAAGGAGGTGGTTTTAATGTTATGGCTGATCAGTGTATGTGGACACCTCTTCTAAAATCTACTTGATCTATTCATTTCAGCATGACTGCACCTCTGAGCATGCCTGATGCTCTCTAGCTGAATAAGTACACACTCCAATACCTTGAGGAAAGCCTGTTCAGAAGAATGGGGGCTGGTATGCTTATGTTTTTGGAATGAGGTGTACAGCTGTCCACAGACTTTTCGTCTGAACATGTGGCTCCCCAAAACGTATTATAGTCTTTATTACCATATCATTTGAAAAACCATGGGCATTAATATCGGTTTGGTTTATATTCACCCATCACACTGCTGGATATGGAGTCATGATTTATCACTAATAAATGTTTCAACTGTCATTTTAAGCACATGTGGAGCTGCTTAAGCATTGAAACCCAGTGTATGAGCTCCTGACAAACAGTTCTGATGCTGATGGTGTGTTACAACCAAGGACAGTTAGATATTATTCACTAGGTAACTCAGCTGAGCTGTTGTTTCTCCTAGATATTTTAACACGTCCAACAATGCAATATTAACATCATTGAGTTTTCCAAAGCCTCGTTATTGGAATAGGTGTCCACATACATTTAGTCCTGCAGCGTATCTGATTATTTTCAGGAGCCTGTGCAAGTGCTACATCCATTGGATTTTGACAGTTTATGGTCTTTTAGCCTCACACCACTGAACACACACTGATTTTCTACACTCCTCTGAATATCTTCATAACAACAATCTGTAGGCTCCTAATTCAGGCCAGGATCATCGTGAGCATGGAGGGGTTCAGTCAGCGGAACAGAGCGCATGGAGGGAGGAACGCTGCAGGGAAAATGAGACGAGACAGAGATGCTCCGGTGACTGGATAAGAGTCTTTCTGAGGGATCAGCAGTTGTGTTCCTATCCTCACTAAACCTTCGCAGTTCTCACCACGTGTGTTCCTCGGTCTGCTGCAGTGCTTTCAGCCTCAAATGTGTATGTATGTATGTGTGGTAGATTTCTGCATGTGTACTATTCATCATAGGTAATCTTCTGCAGTTCAAAAGCTGGAGGGCTATATTAATATTATTATGAATAGATTTATATTTCTAGGATTACTCTAGCTCAGCTAAACCAAATCCCAGTTTGCGATGGTTATTTACATGGAAAAGGGGGCTGGGGGTTTATATAGTTTTTGAATGAACTGGGTGGTGCAATGAGGGTGCTGAAGTGGCTGAAGCATGACAATTATTATTATTATTTTTATTATTTTGAACTTTTTTCCCCAATTTTTCTCCCGTATTCTAGTCGTGTCCAATTCCCCTGATTGCGTCCTCTATACTGGTTCGACCCTTCACCGCTGACTGAGGACGCCTCTCAACTGACAAACGCCCCCTCCGTCACGTACAGTCAGTACAGACTGCATTTTCCACCTGCACGAGTCGAGTTCATACACTGACGGGCATTGTGTACGGAGGGCCACACCCCCATCAGCATTATTCCTCAGCCCTGTGCAGGCGCCATCAGTCAGCCAGCAGGGGCCGCAGTCGCACCAGTGATGAGGACCTATGATCCGACTTTTTTACCCTCTAACCCTGAACAACAGCCGATCGTTGTTCATGCTGCCGCCCAGCCCAGTCGGAAAGGCAGAGCTGAGATTCGATACGATGTACTCGAAACCCCGACTCTGGTGCGCTAGCGTACGTTTACCGCTGCGCCACCTGAGCGGCCCAAGCATGTCATTTATTTAGGGCTGCTGTGATTGGTCGACCTAATCGATGACGTCGATGCTAAAAATGCACACTGCAGCTCTAACACGATGTTGCACGTCTATATTGTTTCATTAAGCTTCTTAATCGCGAGATCTTGGAGTACCGTATTTCTTAGTGAGTTCAGTTTAGGGCGCATTAATGTGAGAAGCAACACACGCCGCGCACTTTCGCTGCGTTGGGCTCACGATTTTCACGAGCTTCTCATGTGAATGCACCTGAACCACTGTGTTTACATGGCTTAGAATTTGAAGTAAGTTCTGAGTGAATGTGTAGGTTAGAATCTGGGCTCATTCTGTCTTTACTGTACGTTGGACTTAATGAGACGCTCCCACCTCTATTTTATTTCTACTATAAGTTGAAGCACTTTGCTTTGTGTATGGAACGCCATATATGGAGCACTTTAGAATGTGATAATGTGGACATAAACCCTGAGTACATCTAGTTTTGTGCCATATTATTATGCCATACAATTTGTTGATAAAATAAAAGAAGCTTAAATGAGATTGTAAATTACATTATTTGGAGGAAAATTTATCGTTTAGATTAATCGACTAATCTGTAAAATAGTCTATAGATAATCTACTGTATAGATTTGATAAAAAAATAGTCGTTAGTGGCAGCCCTACAACTATTATATTAACCCTTGTGTTTTGTTGATGCTGACTTTACTGCCTTGTTCTCTGGGGTCCCAGAGACCCCAGTGCTGTAAAAATAAAATTAACTTAATTAAATAACCCTGGAGAGAGAGAAAGAGGTGGGGGATTTTGTAAAAAAGTTGTGTATATACGTATGCGTGTAACAACTATTGCCTTTAATCATTTCTTCTTCTAAACAGAAGTGGAGAAATTAAGTGTGTTTGGAACACGATGTCATAATAAAACTATTGTTTATTTGCAATTTTTATGAAATTAGGAAATGTCCTATAGATACAATAAAGTGTTTAGCTGATTAAAAAGGCTCAGGATATTTTTGAACTGTTAATATAGAACACAAGGGTTTAGTTAAGCAGTGCACTAAGCGAGCTCATAACCCTGCAGTCTGATCACACACGTGTTAATTGGACAGCACAGTGAGGGATATCACATCCAGCAGAACCACGTAGTATCTGCAAAAAAAAGGCAATATTGTAAATGAGATTTTAATTTGGATAATCTTTTGAACTTTAATAGAGCTGGAGCCGATGGGCATATTGCAATTGCTTCATCATTGTTAAACAAAAGTGACACAGGACCATCCATTCTCAGTGTGCGACAGATAAACGCTTCCCAGCCTGCAAACAATATTAGTTCTGGATACAGACACCAGCTTTTATCTCCAGATTGGTTTATTGAACTGGTGCTGGCTGCTGTCAGGTGCTGGGAGACGACAGACATTTCTGCATATATGAATAGCTGCAGATGTGTGAGTGTGTGTGTGTGTGTTAATCCCGTCCACTCCAGCATGGTGAATTCGAGAAGCTCATCAGCAATCTAATGAAATTCTCTCTGCTCATCAAAGACAGACATTACCTGATTCTACATGAGCCACACACACACACACACACACACACACACACACACAGCTCCACATCTGACAACATTAAATACCATGCAATACTGCAGAAGTGTTGCGTTAATTTAATTGGTTTATAAATGAAGATTATGTAATTATTATAATTATAGAAATATTACATAAGACTCACCAACCCCCTGCATTATGTGGGCAAAAAGTAAAAGCAATTTTATGATATATTGTTTTACAAAACCCACTTTGAATGAATATATATGGTGTTTTATGAATGATTAATGCATATTTTGTATATGTTATGATTTGTATTTTACTGGGTGCTTCACTCACTACAAATCTTTCCTTCACTCTGAATAATTTGGATTAAATTCCTCATACTCAAGTTATTCCAGTTAATTACCAACCCCCACAAAAATTAAATATGCAAAATACTGGAACAAAAAATACAGTTTGATGTAATAACATTATATAATATATTATGTGCTCCAGATTTTCTTCCTACCTAGAAGCTTTACTGTATTTTATGTTAATTACAGAAGCAGCTTGTTTACATCCCTCCACACTTTTCTGTGTGCAGTTTTTCTCTGTCTGTATGGTTTATTTCTCCGAATTTTTCCTTAATCTAGTCGTATCCAATCACCCTGATTGCGTTACGCTTCACCTCCACCGATACAACCCTCCACTGCTGACCGAGGAGCTGCGCAACTGACACACGCCCCCTCCGACACGTGGTCAGTACCGACCGCCTCTTTTTACCTGCACGAGGCGAGTTCATTTGCAGACAAGCCCTGTGCACGGAGAGCCACACCCTGATCAGCATTATTCCCCAACCCTGCGCAGGCGCCATCGATCCAGCCAGTAGAGGTCGTAATTGCACCAGTTATGAGGAACCCTGTGAACAACAGCCAATCGTTGTTCATGTGGCCGTCCAGCCCAGCCGGATTGCAGAGCTGAGATTCGATACGGTGTATTCGAAATCCCAGCTCTGGTGTGCTAGCGTGTTTTACCACTGCACCACCTGAACGGCTTACTCTTAACATTAACTTAAAAAAATTATTTGATACTAAAATATGTTAAAAGAAAATCAAATATAATAAAAGCTGGAATGGCCCGATACTGTCAAAAAGCATAAATTTAAAGCTATGTGCACACCAGAAACACCATGTTTCTTTCTTTCTTTCTGATGCCCCAAAGGAATTATACGTGACTTCTTTTTACATTCCACTCAATGCAGCTTTATTAAATCCGTCAATTCTCTGTAAAGAAGAGACAAATGATCATGTCCTCATTTCCTGCTGTCACTATTCATTTTGACTCTGCTGTTTTAATACTGAGCCATGACGTCCTAATTCCTGAGAATATAAAGGACACCCGGGTGGGTCAGTCCAGTCAAATACAGCTCAACCCTTTCAGTCCGGCTGTGTCCCAAATCCAGAGCAGTTTCAGGTGATGTCATTTTCTGTTTACAGATTCCACTCAGGTGGCAAAATGCTCCAGCTCCACCAAGAGAAGCCGATGATGTAATGCTGTAATGCTGTTCTTATCCTACCAAGACAGCGAGACAGCGCCACCATGTGGCAGTGTGAGGAAAAGTTCTGCTCATAACAAAAGCACGTCATGTGTTTACTACAGAAGTTTAAAACATGATGTCATGTGAAAGGAAAAGAGAGAGAGAGAGAAATATAAGCAAGTCTGAGCAAAGCAAGACAAAGAAAACGTGGGAAAACATTCCTAATACATACACAAGCATTATTATAGATTTATTATTATTATAGGCCAAGCCGTAGCCAAGTGGTGCTGGACTAGTAATCAGAAGGTTGCTGGTTTAAGCCCCACCACAGACTGTATACTGTAACTGCAATGCAAATCTCTTTGTATAAAGGTGTCACACTATATTATAGCAAATATGCACCTCAAACAAGGTCGTATTAAAGCTCTTATACTGCTTAATTCAAACATGGCTAGTAAACTAAGGTTTTGTACTTGATCTAGGAAGATTTGCATTATGTTAAATGAACAGAAAATGAGCAAAGCGTTTCTATACATTAACCACCTTGTTTTTACAGAATTAAAAAGATAGCCGCCGCTTTGTAAGTGTAGGACTAATTCCTAATTACATGCAACACATTAGCCTGCAACCACACTCAGTATGTCAATAAGTCGTTTAAAACAGCGGACCCCAACCAACCTTTTTTGCACCACGGACCGGTTTCATGTAAGTTATAATTTTACGGACCGGCGGGGGTGGAAGGATTTGAAATAGAAAACTATAGAATGGAAAATCAGTGTGAATCCAGAGCCTTTTTCGCTGCAACAAGACTCTCCCACCTAGTGGTGATAAGAGACGATAACACCCGAAGAGCATTGTAAATGTATTTGCTCTTGTAGCAATCTCTAATTATTTATTCTTGCTGTGCGGCCCGGTAATAAATGACCCATGGACCGCTACCGGTCCGCGGCCCGGTGGTTGGGGACCACTGGTTTAAAACATACTCATTCATCGTTGTAAGCCTAAATAATCTAGTGCTACTCGGATGTAAATCAAATATAAAAATACAACCACACTGCCAATCTAGCCAGCCTTAATTAATAAAGTAATACTGATGAAATCAGGGCATTGAAAAGCACAAACGAAAGCTATTTGGTGGCGGTATGGCTTCTGACTGCATGCTCAATTCGGCTCAATCGTTCGGCTAATAGCCCAAAGCTCTACCCACTAGACTACCACTGTCACTACACTATACTGTTGAATTTATAATGCATAAAGACTTGGATGTTTTTTATATTTTAATGGGCCATGTTGAGCTTGTTGGTTATCAATTAAAATAAATTGAAATTGGGAAAATTTGCAACCCAAATTCATTACAACATCAAGAGGTAGCATGTGAATAGAGCTCCAGGTCATAGTGTTTCTTTAATAGTGTTGTTACTTGTTATTTTTAGTAAAATACTACTACTAACTTTTGCCAAGTAAGCAGTAATAAGCCTGTGGTCAAGTACGGCCACTAGGGCCCAGCACACAGTGATTATGGTGATGTGAGGTATAAATGGTGAGATGAGGTGAGGTAAAATAAGTTTTTGATCACATCATTGAAGTCATACACAACTTTATTAGTACAGAAACAGTAAACAGACGTTTCACACGTTCATCCCTGACGCTGTTTGTGTCTCGGGTGGCTCTTGCAAAAAACGAACAGGCGTCCACGCCGCCGAACAAAAAAGCAGTCCTTGCATCGCTTCTTCAGCGCTGTTCTGGTTTTCATGCCCGCTGAAGGCTGTAGGGCGATGAGCTTCTGGTTCTGTCCCAGTAACTGAGACCGGAACGGCGTGTACGGGAACTGGGCGGGGAGGATGTTCCCTCTCGAATGAACTGCAGCGGTCAGGGTGGAAATGCAGCGTGTCGCTCCTACTGCAGGAAAACACCGGACAGCAGCGTACTGCAGAGTACGGGACAGCTGTCGGGTCAGGGAACCCAGCAGAGACGGTACGAGAGGAGCCATTGCGCCACTACCTGGAGCAAGAAGAAAACAACAATGAGAAATAATCCTGGTTCAAATATAATAGTACTCGACGAACTCGACGAATTTAAGAGCAATTTATTTATGTAATCATTTAAAAAGTAACATATTTACACACATTTATTAAGCTTGTGAACCCCATGGATTCACGAATCAATTATGTATGTCATGTATTAATGTATGTACGTATTAATTATATAAATGTTGGGCAGTTGTAGCCTAGTGGTTAACAAAGCAAGGCCCTTAACCCTTGATTGCTTAGACAATATGTACTGTCACAGTACTGTAAGTCGCTTTGGATAAAAGTGTCTGCTGAGCCGCTCAGGTGGCGCAGCGGTAAAAAGCACACGCTGCAACCAGAGCTGGATTTCGAATACATGGTATCGAATCCAGCTCTGCCTTACCGGCTTGAGGCTGAGTGGCAATATGAACAACGATTGGCCTGTTGTTCAGTTGGGGGGCGGGACAAAAAGCCAGATGGGAGTCTCTCTCTGTCAGAATGGTGCAATTACGACCTCTGCTGGCTGATTAGAGGCACCTGCACAGAGATGAGGAGGAGTGCCCTTAGAGTGTGTCTCTCCGCATGCAACGCTAGGTGGCACAACACTCATCAATGTGTGGGTGGCAAGATGCATACGGCTTGCTGCTCATATGTCGGAGGGGATGTGGGTTAGCTCCGATCTCCTCGGTCAGGGCAGGGTTCGGCATAGGCAGAAAGGAAGCACGATGCAAATTGGACAATTGGACGCACTAAAAGGGGGAGAAAAAGGGGAGAAAATGCAAAAAAAAAAAAAAAGGGTCTGCTGAATGCCAAAATGTAAATATGGTCGGATCTTTATTTCTTCCTAATAATTCCTAAACTATTGTGCTTATGCTTGTACTTCTATCCAATCATCGATGCTCACAATAATAAAAATCAAGCTGCTTTAATAAATGAGATCAGAGGTGTGGGTTGTAAACTATC
Organism: Trichomycterus rosablanca; assembly: GCF_030014385.1. Lineage (NCBI taxonomy): Eukaryota > Metazoa > Chordata > Actinopteri > Siluriformes > Trichomycteridae > Trichomycterus > Trichomycterus rosablanca. Next base: position 2,987,159 of record NC_085989.1, on the reverse strand, counting down.
AATTTAAACCACAAATCAATCCAAATTAATTTTATAGGACCAAAGATAGACTATAAGTATGGACCTTTGTAGAAATCCTGGAAATACCTGAGTCCCAAAGGGTCCTGCACAACACTTGTGCAAGGTGTTAATCAACGAAGAGCAACACCCAAGTTTATTTTAAATCTGCTGGGTCAAAAATATACATCCAGACATTTAGTTTATTATTTTGTTGTGCAGAAAGTTCTATAATGGTATTTAGATTTGTAGCATGGCCTCTTAGTTTCTCATCAGTGATTAGGATTGACCAGAGCTGGTGCCCATATAAATAGGGCTAGTTCTACAGCAGCTATTAGGAAGCAAGATCTGACAGAAAGCTCAAACTGTCAGATTATGTTAAGGAACAAGAAAACAAAACATATTTGACTTGGTTAATATGGAACCCTTGGTGACACCAGTGTTCCATACAGTATAACAGCACCATTGAGTTTTATAGCATTGCATTAAATTGCAGCTTCTCTGAGTGAAAGCAGAAATAGAGATTAGGCACAAAACGCAGTGCTAAATGGTTCCTAATCGTTTGTCTGATTATAAATAAAAGATAAATATCACCTGTACGGAACACTGTTTGCTCAAAGCCACTACCAGCCAACCCTGCTGTCTGGTTAGCTACATATGACAACGCAACATAGCTAACGTCGCTAAACTACTGAGCAAAACTGCCTAATATAAAGAGAATAAATGTATTAAAATACTTTTACATACCAGTCTGTATGAACAATATAATCTTATATAATAAACTGTGCAGTTATTAATCCAGTTTTACAGTTCTACTGCACACATGCTGCTTTCTTCTGACGTCGTGACTTTGAAGAAAGTCATTGGCTGTGTCCCGAATTGCACACTGCACCCTAAACCCTTCTACCCTACAAAATACATTATTTATGTTCTTCAACACCTAGGCCACGTTTTTTGTACAGTATCTTACTGTTCTGCGTTTTAGGATGTCAGGACTTAGTGGTATAATTTAGATTAGGCTTTGAGATATGTAATATTATTATCAAAGCTACTTAACTAGTGCACTACACAGTGGAAAAGTTGTGATATGAGACAGAACGCCTTCATCGATCTATCTGAACCTGCATATTGCCACCGTGTGGCTGGAGCAGTGGTAGTTTAGCTAATACCCCCTAGTTAATACTACACAGTCAATGAAATATGAAAAGAAAATAGATAGATCTGTTTTGAGGATATTTTGCACAATAAAAGTTGTTTATAAGTTTTAAGAGGTTGGAACAGGTGTGAAATGTGTAATAAATTAAGTTTAAGGAATCTCCAAGATTGCTGAGACAAAGAAGTTGAAAGTTGATTAATTCGACTTCAATTCTTATTTCATGTATTGGGAATTGATGGAGTCGACTCCGACTCTGCCTAGGAATCGATACAGTCGATTACATTTTGATTTATCAGTTGAAAAATCATTTAATAGAGTTAAACTGAGGAGTCGACTCGGAGTTGGAATCAAATTTTTAGGAATCGATGGAGCCGATTCAATTTTGATTTATCGCTTTAAAGTTGATTGAATCGAGTTAAACTGAGGAGTCGACTCGAACTTTGAATCAAATTGTGAGGAATCAATAGAGTTGATAATTTTAATTCGAGTTAGGTTGATGGAGTCGATTTGAACTCTGAATCAAATTTTACAAAGTATTGATGGAGTCGATTCAATTTTGATTTATCATTTGAAAGTTGATTGAATTTAGTAAAATCGATAGAGTCGACTCGAACTTTGAATCAAATTATTAGGAATTAATGGAGTCGATTAAATTTTGATTTATTAGTTAAACTTGAACTTTGAATCAAATTTTACAAAGTATCGATGGAGTCGATTAAATTTTGATTTATTAGTTGAAAGTTGATTGAATTGAGTTGAATTGATAAAGTCGACTCAAACTTTGAATCAAATTGTTAAGAATCTATGGAGTAGATTCATATTTGATTTATTAGCCGACCATTGAATCGAGTTCTGTTGGAGTCGACACAAACTTTGATCCAAATTGTTTGGAATCGATGGATTCAATTCAATATTGATTTATTAGTTAAAATATGGTTGAATCGAGTTAAATTGATGGAGTCGACTTGAACTTTGAATCAAATTTTACAAAGTATCGATGGAGTCGATTCAGTTTTGATTTATCAGTTGAAAGTTGATTAAATCGAGGTGAATTGATGGAGTCGGTTCGGACTCTGAATCAAATTGTAAGGAATCGATAGAGTCTATTCACTTTTGTTTTATTAGCTGAAAGATGATTGAATCGAGTTGAATTGAAGGAGTCGACTCGAACTTTGAATCAAATTATTAGGAATCAATGGACTCGATTTAATTTTGATTTATTAGTTGAAAGTTGATTGAATCGAGTTGAACTGAGAGAGTCGACTCTTCGTGGACAGCAGGTGTCAGTATAGAGCAGTAAAACTCTTCACCATCCCACAGCGTCACTGCTGAGAGGCGGGACTTAATAGCCTGAACATGGCGGCTAACCTTCCCAAGATCTTGTCCTTCGCTAAAAATACGAGGACTTTACTCATTACTTCGCGGTTTTCTGCGGTGCCCGTTCAGAGATACACTGTCCCGGTTACTAACTACGGGGAGAAAATCACTCATACCGGACAGGTAACGCTGTGTCAGCTTTTAAAATGCATATAAACACTGGTAGCGGGAGAGTTTTTTCCCCCCATCCGTTTTGTGCGAAATTGGCACCTAACGCCAGGATTGGCTAGGGTTTGACATTTAAAATATGTACTCTGCGGTAATTGGCTGGTGATAATCGTGTCTAACCACTCCTAGCATTTGAGGGCGGGATTTGTTGTAATACAGGTGGGAAAAAAAACATGCCCTACTGGTGGTATTTTGTCTTCTTTCTAGGTTTAACTATGTTTCTCGTTCAGTTTATTTATTGTTTTTATTTATAGAATGTTTACTGTTTAAATAGCAATGCTAAAACGAGATCAATTCACAGCTGAATTGTTATTTTTATACATATGTGAGGGACGTTTATTTCATTGCAGGAGGCGAGTTCACAATTTCTGCAGCTTTTCTGTAACTGAATGATAAAAACAAACTTTTTAGTAAAAAATCTTAATTTATTTTATCAAGTTCTAATAATCTACTGTCAAAATGGGCAGAAAACATCTAGTAAGTTAACTGGTTTGCAAATGTTTGTTTAGTGATCCAGGCTGACTATAGCTGGTGACTTCTCTGTGCCCAAATTAAAAGTACTCAAAACAGCAGTCTCCTCCTGCCAAGGTCTGAAAGACAACCCAAGCTGTCAGCTTATGCTGAGAGGAAATTTCTAGAGACGGTCAGATACCAGCCAAGAACCACCAGCACATACATTAAAAGATACTAAAACACAGACAATGTCCCCGGTCTAGCAAGCTTTTTTGCACAATTGCACCATGCTTAAAGATTCCTGTGTATAGCGCTGCCTTGAAAGCTTGCTCGAATGTGGACACTGTTGTTTGAGATCCGACAGCTTCTACTTCATGGCAGACCTGTTGTTCGGTTGTAAACATGACAAAAACTTCTGAATCTTGCTCAGTAGCGTCTAAATAAACCTTGTGAGGAATGTAAAGCATTTAACCTGTGACTAAAATAAGTGTTTACAATAAATGATTGTTGTTTTTGCTTGCAGGTGTATGATGAAAATGACGTTAGAAGAGCAAGATTTGTTGGGAGGCAAAAAGAGGTAACTTTAAATGTCATGCTATTAAAAGAAAAAATAAAGAAAGGGTTCTGAAAGTATGTGGACACGTAGGCTTGTTATAGTCATCCTATTCCAAAAGCATAAACATTTTGCAGTGAAATATCCCCCTTTTCCAACACACATACTGTCTGTGGACATTTGTACCTACTGAATCAAAATTTGTGGGATTGAACAAAGAGGCCTAGCTTGCAGCCAGCAATCCATTTCATTCCAAAATTGTTTTGCCAGGTTAAGATCCAGGGTTTGTGAAGATACCATATGAGTTTCTTCACACCAGACCCATCAAACTCTTAATTTTATCCACGTGTCAGTAATCGTAGTGGCTGAAACACTTGTACTCAAAAATTGGGAACAGTGTCCACATACTTTTGGCTGTGTATGTTGCGAGTACATACACAAGAGTGAGTAAAAGGAGAACGTGATCTGAATCAATTAAAAGTGTATTTTTAGTCGATCAGTTCAGTCTATATAATGATCATAATTCAAGTGATTGTAAAATTGCTTTGTTTCTGCACAGGTGAATGAAAACTTTGCGATCAACCTGGTAGCCGAGGAGCCGGTGACTGATGTGGGAGTGCGAGTGATTTCATGTGACGGAGGTGGAGGAGCTCTTGGCCACCCCAAAGTTTACATCAACTTGGTAACGTAGCTGTTCCATAACTCACTTATAAAAATATTGAACATTTTAAACACACACTCGTCCAGATGACTTTACTCGACTCGTTATTGTATGAATTGTGTTTTTGCTAATTGAAAATAATTAATTGTGCTTCTTTTTACAGGACAAAACGACCAAAGTGGGCACGTGTGGTTACTGTGGACTCCAGTTTCAGCAGAAACACCATCATTAAAACACAGCTTCTGTTCACCTGTCTGCTTAAAATACATAAATTATTCCCTTTCACTGGTGTGTTATGGTTTCCTGTATAATAAAATCATACAACTGTTAAACAAGTTGTGGAATTCTTTTGTGGAGCAAGTTTATTAAAAATGTTTAGAGATGTTTAAGCAGACAAGTCTCTATATACGTGGCCTGTACCACATTAGACAGGGCGGCATTACATTTAAATCACTATTAACTTCCTAACTTCTGGTGTGAATAGAAATACTGTTTTGTTGAGCTAAACTTGGATTAGATTTGTGACTACAAAGGAGTCAGCCTGAGGTTGAATTATATGGATTGGAAGGTGCTGATTTCATTTACTGTGCTTTTTATTATGTTTAAAATTCTGTAGTTCCTAACAAATGATCATTTTAAATCCAGAATTGGTAAAAGAAAAATTAAATCTTATCTTGATTCGACTGTCCTCATTTTGGAGGCCTTTGTTCTAATGTAAATCTAAAGTTCCTGCATGTTACAGGGCGTGTGAATTCTGTCTTTAAATCATGTTATTTTTCTCTAACGTTCTCTAAATGTATACACAGATAAATAAATGTGACCCTAATGTTCAGATCATGACTACAGTCTTGCTGTGAGTACAAAAGCTAATATAAAAGGATAAACCTGAAGATATAGGTTTCAAAGTAAATGCCCAGATGTCTTGTCAGTTTAACATTATGTGCTGTTTAATTAATGATTATTAATTAGTGTTAGAATACCTACTAATAGGGATTTTAACACTGCAGGCAACATTGAGAGTGTTTAGAGATAAACGATGGTCTGTGGTTTTAAACAGTGTTTATTTATTTTAGGGGTTTACTTATTATTAGGGGAGATTGGTGCTGGGGACAGGATCATTACAGACCTTCTTAATATCTGATTTGTGCCTCTCTGATAGTGGAGAGTTCTCACCACGAGGTGGAGCTCAAAATAATAATGCACATTTTTTCCAGTACCCATAAAATATTTACATAAACATTCACATTAGGAAAGAAAGAGTGCTGATATAAACTTGAACAGACTCTTGTGTAAGTGCTTAATTTATAGAGTGTTAAAAGAGTGTTAGTCTGGAGGCATGTTTGCTTATAGAGGTAAAAATATTCAACCAACTATTTTAAAGCAAGATGTCAGTGATCAACTGGTCAAGGACCAAGTGTTTATTGACTGCACTAAATAAATATGTTTCTAAGCTGCTGTTTGGCTGTGTGAAACATTTACTGACTCAGGACTCAACCTGAAGCACTTACAGCTTTTCCTTCTTTGTTTCTTTATTAGGATTTTAATGTCATGTTTTACACTTTGGTTACATTCATGACAGGTAGTTACTCATTACACAAGATTCATCAGTCTTTTGTTTTTAATGTCAAACACAGTCATGGACAATTTAGTATATCCAGTTCACCTCACTTGCATGTCTTTGTACTGTGGGAGGAAACCGGAGCATCCGGAGGAAACCCAAGGAGACAGTGCTACCCACTGACCACCGTGCCGCTCGCTTTTCCTTGTATTATAATAAAATACATTCATTATTATTCACAGATCAACTTCATTGCATTTTCATTTTCAGCATTTAGCACACGCTTCTACCCAAAGCGACTTGCAGTATACGGTTTAAGCAAGTGAGGCCTTGCTCAAGGGCCCCATAGTGGCAACCTGACAGTGGTGGGGTTCGAACCAGTGAACTTCTGCATACTAGTCCAGTACCTTAACTGTTAGGCTACAACTTCAATAAGGCTACAATAAGACTTATTATTATTATTAGTACTAGTATTATTTTAACAAGGTTGTTTTACAGAACATACTGTATAAAACAATACACATTTATTTATTATCTTGTGGTCTTTATTAGTAGATTGTATTTCCATTTAAGTTCAATGTTTGTCATTTGTAAGGGTGGATTGCAGTTAGCAGTGGGTGGGGTCGCACCCTAGTGGACGAACCTGCTCAACACAATCAACTTCTTGGCTTCGTTTGAAGAAATAAGTTAAAATTAAAAACTGAATTAAAATTAGCAGAGCTGAAGCAGGTCAGATCACAGCAGTGTATAGAAAGTAAACCAAACTGTTTTATATAAATTTGGCTAACCATGCATATCGTATCAGCTTAAACCAACTGATAAAGACTTTTAGGTACAACATATACACTTAAAAATCATATTGGGAACACTGCAACATGCAGGAAGACTTGTGCTATGTAGTGCCTCCAGTTTAGCGGTCTATATGAACTCAGGTGAACAATCCCAGAGTAAAAAACAAAGTTTTGGGATAAAACAAGAAATTTAAACAACAGCAACATGGCACTTGGCTGTATTTAGCCCTGTCCTGCTAGCTCCTTCAATCACTAAAGGTTACTAGTGTGATAAGAAACAGCACACTAGTAACCCTTGAACAATTATGAATGTTCTCCGCTGCCACAGCGATGCCAAATTGGCCCAGAGGTGACGTGTGAGGCAGCAAAGTCTCCGGTGGTGCGTTCAGCGGAACCGAGTTTTCCAGCCCGGGGCTCTCAGGTTGACAGAGAAGCAACCAGGCTGCTATAATTGGGGCCGGTGACAGAAAGCAGCAGACAGCGTGATGCTTATTAACCCTCGTCGAGCTCTGTCCTGTCCACTGTGTGTTAGAGGAAAGGAAAATAAGGTTCATTGTTATGGACGTTTTTACATTTTCCTCTTCACTGTAGCTGGATGGCTGGTTCAGACGGTGCTCCCAGCATGTGAGAGGTGCTGCATGAGAATTACTGTTTATATTTCTCAGAGGGCCTGCAAGAGAAATAGGAACTATATAAGATGTGGCTAATTTGCTAACATTTCCATTGACTCAGGCATTGTGAGCAGTTTAACATCCATGAACTTACTAAGCTTGTTTTGTAAACACAGTGCAGTTTTTTTATTTTTTTGCTCATTAAATAAACTATATGAAACAAAGTGAACATGGATGAGAACGTACTCAGCCCTTGAAAATGTGTCTGTACTTTCCAGACATTATGAGACTCTTGTTTTGCAAATTTAAACTGGTCTGTTTAAAAGGACTGTAGATCATCCAGCTGCTCTTTGCAAGTGTCTGATGAGCACTGATGTTTTTCGTAAGGTTCCTTTTTTGCTAATTTTTAGGCATTATGAGGTTTAACCTCTTGTGAAGGCTCATGAGTGGACTCATTATTGTTATTATTATTATTATTATTATTATTATTATTGTATAATGTGTTATTGTTATTGTGTTATTATTATTATTATAATTATGATTAACTATTATTATTGTTGTATAATTTATTATTATTATACTACTATAAATATGTTATTATTATTTTGTTGTCGTTATTATGTTATAATAGTATTAACATAATTGTATAATTTATTATTATTATTATTATTATTATTACTATTAACATGTTATTATTATTATTATTATTATTAATATTATTATTATTATCACTATTATTGTTGTTATTATTATTATTTGTATTATTATTATTATTATTATGGTTATTATTATTATTGTTGTTATTATTATTATGGTTATTATTATTATTATTATTGTTAACATCAAACATAACATCAAAACAACAACATAATGATAAATAATAATAATAAATTATACAATAATGTCAATAATAATAATAATAACACTATAATAATAATTAATAATTATTATTTTAATTATTATTATTAATATGATTATTCTGTTGTCGTTATTATGTTATAATAATAATAATAATATTTAAAATAATTAAAATAATGATTATTAATTATTATTATAGTGTTATTATTATTATTATTGACATTATTGTATAATTTATTATTATTATTTATCATTACGTTGTTGTTTTTGTTATAAAAATAATGTATATAATATAATGTAATATAATAATAATTTATGTAATAATAACAATAACAATAATAATAATAATAACCACCTCTAAGATCTTGAGCAGAATAAAAACAGTGTTTTTAAACCAGAATAAACCAGTTTAGATCAGCAGCCAGCTAAGCTAATGTAGCACAAATATTTTTTTAATTAATTATATATATATATATATGTATAAGAAAAATTAAACAAGATGTTGAGGGGTTTTTTTGCTAATGCAGCACCCAGGAAAATGTAAAGATCTGTAAAGAGGTCAGATGTGTTTATTTATTTGCTTAACTTAAATCATAACAATAAAAAAGAGCAAAACCCCTCTGTCCTGAATGTTTCATTCCACTCAAGCCATGCCGAATACTATTAATAATTAATACAGGTGTGCAAGTGTTCCTAATAAAGTGGTCAGTGAGTATATTAAAAACAATCCCGTTTCTGTTCATTATGTGAGTTGTGATGATGCTGCAGGATCGGTCAGTTCATGGAAATTCTCCTCTGAGGTCCATAACCGGCCGCCTTGCTGCAGCGCTGGACCATGAAACATGCCGTCCACCCAGTTTCTCAGAGTGGTGACCGGAGAGTCCACACGCTTCACTGCTGGGTCTGCAGAGGGGGTCGTCGCTCCCTGACTCCTGTGCATGCATGCTGGGTAATCAACATGGCGTAGCGACATTGCTGTCTGTGCGAGGGACCAGATTTTCGGGCCGTGTTGTTGGAGGTAGGACGTCCTCCCACAGCACGCTTCCTCAGCCGTCGATCCTGAAGCAGGTGGATTAAGAGCGTCGTACTCTGTAGATGTTTCAGGAGCAGGTCCGTGTCGCAGAGATGGCCTGAAATGAACATCTGCGTCGTCTCGCAGTCGTGCGCAGGTGCTCATGGGTAACCATGATTTCGGTTCACACTCCGAGCCGTCTGACTCGGTTAGATCGAAGTCGTCCACTTCGCTTTGTGGAAGGTCTGCATCGTCCATCCGAAAGTTATCTGCAACAAAGGACTGATTTAATTCAGAAGTTTATTTATTTATTTTGTTATCAGTTCACCTCACTTGCACATCTTTGGACTGTGGGAGGAAACCGGAGCTTCCGGAAGAAACCCATACAGACACGGGGAGAACATGCCCGGACCGCCCCACCTGGGGATCGAACTCTTGCTGTGAGGTGACAGTGCTAATGCGTTTCTAGGAATGCGTTTCTAAAAAAGTGACCAATGATATGGTCTGCATAACAGACTAGGCATGATTTTTACGCTGGATGCCAGGTGGCTCGGTGGGTAGCACTGTCGCCTCACTGCAAGAAGGTCCTGGGTTCAATTCCCAGGTGGAGCGGTCTGGGTTCTTTCTGTGTGGAGTTTGCACGTTCAGGAGCCATTTGTGGACACTGTTAGCACCAGGGTGGCGTAAGGAACTAAATAATGTTGGTACCATGCTGAAACAGTACCTGGTACACTAGTCTGTAATTTAGGACACTGTAATGTTAAAAATAGCATCTTAAAAAGTGGACTCACTAAATTACCCTTGATATTATTATTATTCATTATTTTATTCATTCATTTTCTTATTCGCTTATCCAATCAGGGTCGCAGGGGGGTGCTGGAGCCTATCCCAGCTTTTCAATGGGCGCAAGGCACACAGCAACACCCTGGACGGGACGCCAGTCCATCGCAGGGCAGACACACACACACACATTCACCTATAGGGCAATTCAGTGTCTCCAATTAATCTGACTGCACGTCTTTGGACTGTGGGAGGAAACCGGAGCTCAGAAAGGACCTGAACCGCCCCGTCAGGGGATCGAACCCAGGACCTTCTTGCTGTGAGGCGACAGTGCTACCCACTGAGCCACCGTGCCACCCTATTATTATTATTATTATTATTATTATTATTATTATTATATACTGAACAAGTTAATAGACTATTTAACCAAAAGAATGTGGACACCTATTCCATTGACTGAGTACAGGCGTTTCAGACACGCTCATTGCTAACAGTTATATAAAGTTTGGGGAAGGCTCTTTCCCGTTCCAGTATGACTGTGCCCTTGTGTGCAAGACAAGGTCTATAAAAGCATATTTTGGCATGACAGTCTGCACAGAGCTCCGCCCTTAACAAGTTTCTCATCTTATGAGGTCATATTTATCAAACGAATCATGGTTCATGCTTTTATACAAAATTAAAACTGACGTACCTTCAAATTCCTTCTCTGATTTCATCATCTGTCCAGCAACATCATCAGCATCCTCATCGCAGCTTTTCTCCTCTGAGGTTTTGTTCCGTGGTGACCAGGTCATTTTGTTCTCTTTCTTGAGTCGTCGGCGCGCGTTGGCGAACCACGTGGACACCTGAGTCAGGGTCATTTTGGTGATGATGGCCAGCATGATCTTCTCTCCTTTAGTAGGGTACGGGTTCTTCTTGTGCTCCTGAAGCCAGGCTTTCAGAGTGCTGGTGGTCTCCTTGGTGGCGTTTTTTCTCCTGGCGTTCACGTCCACAGATTTATGCCTGAACAGAAATGATTCTGTTATTCTGAGCCACCGGTAAGCAAAAGGGCGACTGATGAGAAGTCAAAACCTAAAAATATTGCTGTTCTTGTTCGTGCTCTGGTCACATCCTGTATAGATTATTGTAACTCTCTCCTTTTTGGTTTACCCCACAAAATACTCCATAAACTTCAATTAGTACAGAACTCTGCTGCGCGCGTTATCACTAGAACATCATCTGTTAAACATACTGTATCATCTGGTTATTAAACCACTACATTGGCTTCCTGTCCAGGATCGTATCAACTTCAAAATTCTGCTCTTAAAGTTTAGGGCTCTTCATATTCATAACTTAGCACCTAAATATCTTACAAACCTTCTCCATGTCTACACCCCCTCCCATACTCTAAGATCTTCTTCTGCTTTTCTTCTCTCTACTCCATCCATCAGCTTATCTTCCATGGGGGCCAGAGCATTTAGTTACTCTCTCCCTCCTGACATCCATGCTATTAACTCTCTCGCTATCTTCAAATCTCGTCTTAAAACTTACATTTTTAAACGTGCCTTTCCTTAATGTACTTTTATTGATGATGTTAATCTGTATTGTGAGGCATCCTTAAGTGTCTTGAAAAGCGGCCTTAAATAAAATGTTATAAAATAATAATAATTATTATTATTAAAACCTTTATAAAACTCTCAGATTACAATCATCTCAGATTCTTATTCAGTCCTGGATGTTTATTTTATGTCTTCAGTGTTTCAGATTAAATCCCTCAACCATTAGTTTAAAAATAATTAAATAGTAAGTAAACTTAATCCATTATATTAATACACAGTATTTAAATCAATATTATTTATACTTAAATATCTAAAATACCTTTTAAAACTATATAAAACCAGTAGGAACTTTTATAATAGTAAATTAGGGTTTTGTTCGTTCTTTCTCAATTCTATCATTTCATCAGCCGCTTTATACTTGGTCACAGCGGGTTTGTATTTACTGGGCAACACTGGGCAGGGATACTGGACTGGGTATCAATCCCCCTCAGACATAGCCTTTTACATCTGTAAAGATGCCCGGTTGGCTGATAGCACTTAATTTCCAGTGACCCTGACCAGGATTTTCTCTATTTCCTCGGCTGCTCCCGTTACGGGTCGTCTGCGGATCGTGATCCGCATTATTAATTTGGCACAGTTTTTACGCCGGATGCCCTTCCTGACACGACCCTCCCTATTTATCCGGGCTTGGGACCGGCACTACAATGCACTGGTTTATGCATCCTAGCGGCTGGGTACCTATAGGACAATTCAGTGTCTCCAATTAACCTGAGTGCATGTTTTTGGACTGTTGGAGGAAACCGGAGCACCTGCAAAACATGAGAACATGCAAACTCCGCACAGAAAGGACCCAGCTGGGGATCGAACCCAGGACCTTCTTGCTGTGCTACCCACTTTCCCACTGTGCCGCCCACCAGGATTAACTAATATTAAAAATGAATAAAAGAACAACATTATTTCATTCGTCATTTTACTGTATAAAGACGTTTCTTACCCACATCTTTCATACTGGTATTTTTCAAATGGGTGCTCAGGCAGGTAAGTTGTGTCCCCTTGGGAGTCTCTCGTATTCGCTTGTCCTGATTTTTCTGATTTGATGTTCTCCTATTTTTAAAACACATTGAAATGAAAAGCAAGCAACACAGAAATGCGACCAAACACTTTTTCTAATCTGATTTCAGTTTGGGGAGTAAATTTAGCTTCAGATTATTTGCAGAACTGCTTGAACTGAGACACACTGCCAATAAAGGAAAACAAAAAGTCTATTATTTTGACACCACTTCACATTCTTCATATAAATCATTTCTAAATACAATATTAAAAAGCTGTAAGCATTAATTCAACATTTTGTGGGTGAAATGCAGACCAGGGAATACAGACAGGTCGAGTCCACTCCGTATGAACTGTACGTCTCATGTTCTTTCACACAGGCGTTTCCATACGGCGATGGAAGGTCCTGCTTGGTCACCGGTGTGTCCTCGTACAGCGGGGCGTGGTGGGAACTGTGTGCAGGAGCTGATGGAGAAGCACCACTGCAGTCATAGCAGGAACTCAGAGCATTAGAGGATAACAAGAACTGTAAGGAAAGACAAACAACAGAATAAAATAACCCTGTTGAAACAAGTAGTATAAAATTTTGTATTTACATTTTGAAATCTGACCTTAGGAAAGAGACCACTGGTCCATGTACTGTTTAATGGATGCAGTCAGACTAGCCTTATTTATAACACTATGTGCAAAAAGAGATCGTTTGTGCCACAAATATAAATTAATAATATAAATTCTTGCATGTAGATGGATGGATGGATGGATGGATGGATGGATGGATGGATGGATGGATGGATGGATGGATGGATGGATGGATGGATGGATGGATAGATAGATAGATAGATAGATAGATAGATAGATAGATAGATAGATAGATAGATAGATAGATAGATAGACTCTACACTCTGAAAACAAAGCTCCCGGAGGACACAGGGAGAACATGCAAACTGCACACAGAAAGGTCCCCATCTGGCTGGGGAGTCGAACCCAGGCCATTCCTGCTGTAAGGTGGTGTGTCACCTTTTACATTAAAAACTTATCATGAGTATATTTATGTATTTATTAGGATTTAACATCATGTTTGACACTTTGGTTACATTCATGACAGGACAGGTAGTTACTCATTACACAAGATTCATCAGTTCAAGTTTTTAATATCAAACACAGTGTCACCCCATCATGAGTATAAACTAAAACTTTTATAATGTTTACATACCTAATAAATACCTACATTTTGTATGCTACGCATGCACCATAAAAGTGTTTACATGTATATAGAATCATACCGTAAATTTTTATTTTTATAGCTTGTTTCTATACTGTTAGTGAATGTTAAATGTTGTATGTATGCAAGAAGTTGTTGTCTGATGTGAGCTGCTGTAACAAAGACATTTCCTGCAAAGGATCAATAAAGTATCTATCTATCTATCTATCTATCCATCCATCCATCCATCCATCCATCCATCCATCCATCCATCCATCCATCCATCCATCCATCCATCCATCCATCTATCTATCTAATGCTGTGAATAATGTCAACTATATGATCATTTAACTTAATTTTACTTTACTTTAATTTACTTTTACAGGTCTCGCTTGTATGAATTGAAAGCTAAATCAAACACAGCAGTGTGTGTGTGTGTGTGTGTGTGTGTGTGTGTGTGTGTGCAGGTGAGGTGTAAGTCACTCACCTGAGGAGATGCTGAGTAGGAGTAGCTGAACTGGGTGTATGACATGCCTGCAGAGATGGAAAAGTCGTGCAACAGTCATCAGGTCATCAAAGCAGCATCTGCTCTAATCAGGTATCCTTTCATTCCCCCTTTCTAGAAAAATCAAAAAACTAGGTGCACGAACAAAATGCGAAATTAAATAAAAGAAAAAACGCGGCACAGGAGAAACAGATCAAAGAAAGAGCAAAGAAAATGTGGTCATGCAGCGTCCGGCGACTTTAAACCCCGGCGCCCGTGACGTCACAGGAGCGTCTTTGAAGATGCTGCTGTTGCGGACTCATTAATAACATTAATCTGTAAATAAACTAAATACTCAAAATAATCCAGCCAGGCTGTTCTGAATCAGATATCAGATGCAGGTCGGTGTAAGTGAGAGGAAGCAGCAGCGCTCCTCTCTCCCTCCTGCGCTTAGGTGCACTCGCCTGCCCAGCCTGGGGTCTCGGTGGCTTTAATGAGGAGGAGGAGGAGGAGGAGGAGAGGAACACCTGCCTGCCCAGACAGGACTTCAGCAGCTCTTCAGACAGCTCCACTGGAGATGATTGATCACCGTGTGCGGAGATTTGCATAATTGCCTTTCTTCTGGAGTTTAAAACACTTGACTACAATTAAAATAACATGATCGGGGTGTGTCTGGCTACGAAGGGGAGTGGGAAGGACCTCAGGCTATTAAACGTTTACTCGAATGAGCTGTTTTTACACATCCACACCCCGCTCCGAAACACACACACACACACACACACACACACACACACACTAATACGCAAACGAGAGCAGCTTAAATAGATGATATATAAGAGCAGGTATTATTCGGGTGGTGGATCATTCTCAGCACTGCAGTGACGCTGACATGGTGGTGGTGTGTTAGTGTGTGTTGTGCTGGTATGAGTGGATTAGACTGCTGAAGTTTATAAATACAGTGTCCACTCACTGTCCACTCTATTAGACACTCCTACCTAGTTGGTCCACCTTGTAGATGTAAAGTCAGAGACGATCACTTATCTATTGCTGCTGTTTGAGTCGGTCATCTTCTAGACCTTCATCAGTGGTCACAGGACGCTGCCCACGGGGTGCTGTTGGCTGGATATTTTTGGTTGGTGGACTATTCTCAGTCCAGCGGTGACAGTGAGGTGTTTAAAAACTCCATCAGCACTGCTGTGTCCGATCCACTCATACCAGCACAACACACACTAACATACCACCACCATGTCAGTGTCACTGCAGTGCTGAGAATGATCCACCACCTAAATAATACCTGCTCTGTGGGGGTCCTGACCATTGAATAACAGGGTGAAAGCAGGCTAACAAAGCATGCAGAGAAACAGATAGATAATTGTAGAACTACAAAGTGCTTCTATATGGTAAGTGGAGCTGATAAAATGGACAGTGAGTGTAGAAACAAGGAGGTGGTTTTAATGTTATGGCTGATCAGTGTATATATTACAATAATACAATCAAAATACATCAAAAAGTACAAAGTGCAATTTTTAAATCCCATAAAATTCTAAAATCTTCTTACAGGAGGGAGGGTGGCGCAGAAGGTAGTGTAGGTGCTGTGAGACCAATTCTGAGGACCTGGATGTCAATGCAGGTTTTATTTAACTGTAACATGCAAATGGTGGGTTAATACGACTAAATCGTCACTAGATGTGAATGAGTGAGTGTGGTATGAAGAGTTGACGCCCTGTACAGTGTGTATCCGTACCACGCCCAGTGTTTCCAAGTAGAAAAAGGAATAAATAAATGATCCCCAAACTCGAAACCCTATTCATAGTGTAAAGACGTACCTGTGATGCCGAGTGACATCCTGCCATCTCAAGCTCGCAGATCACTGCTGTGGTTAAGAGGTTTGGCATGTTACACTTCACTTAATATTCATAATTCATGAAGAAGTTTGAGTGCATTTACTGACCGCTCGAGCCTGAGCCTCACTGCACCCCTGCATTAAAGATAGAAACGGTTATAAACACCCTCCACACCGCAGGAATCTTTAACTCTTTAAACACCAGCACATGCAGTACTAAACCTGCTAAACATTCAAATCATTTAAAAGTAAAATTTTCAGCATTTAGCAGACGCTTTTATCTAAAACGACTTACAGTACTGTGACAGTATACAGTCTGAGCAATTGAGAGTTAAGGGCCTTGCACAAGGGCCCAACAGAGGCAGTTTACACCAACCAGGCATAACATTATGAGCACTAACAGGTGAATAACACTGATTATCTCTTCATCACGGCACCTGTTAGTGGGTGGGATATATTAGGCAGCGAGTGAACATTTTATCCTCAAAGTTGATGTTAGAAGCGGGAAAAATGGGTGAGCGTGAGGATTTGAGCGAGTTTGACGAGGGCCAAATTGTGATGGCTAGACGAGTGGGTCAGAGCATCTCCAAAACTGCAGCTCTTGTGGGGTGTTCCCGGTCTGCAGTGGTCAGTATCATTCAGAAGTGGTCCAAGGAAGGAACAGTGGTAAACCGGCGACAGGGTCATGGGCGGCTGAGGCTCACTGATGCACGTTTGGTCCGATCAAACAGACGAGCTACTGTAGCTCAAACTGCTGAAGAAGTGAATGCTGGTTCTGATAGAAAGGTATAAGGTTAGAGTACACAGTGCATCACATTTACAGGGCTGTTTTGGCAGCAAAAGTGGGACCAACACAATATTAGGAAGGCGGTCATAATGTTATGCCTGATCTGTGTATTTATTTAATTTATTTTTTGCACCCCCTCCTTCCTTCCTTCTCTCACTCTTCTTAAATTTTGCCTTTCCTTTGCCTCATGCACCACCTCGACTCTGGCCAAAGAAAGCCACAGACTAGCACCCTGCCACGTGTGAAGACTCGTTACATGGGTCAGTGCAGTGGTGGATTCTTACATGGGCATTAAAATTTGGTCATTATTTATACAATTATTTTATTATGCTTTATTCGTCTGCACTCTCCAGAGAATTTGAGTAAATTCTATTCTAATTCTAGGTGTAACATACAGTGTATCACAAAAGTGAGTACACCCCTCACATTTCTGCAGATATTTAAGTATATCTTTTCATGGGACAACCTTGACAAAATGACACCTTGACACAATGAAAAGTAGTCTGTGTGCAGCTTACATAACAGTGTAAATTTATTCTTCCCTCAAAATAACTCAATATACAGCCATTAATGTGTAAACCACCGGCAACAAAAGTGAGTACACCCCTTAGTGAAAGTTCCTGAAGTGTCAATATTTTGTGTGGCCACCATTATTTCTTAGAACTGCCTTAACTCTCCTGGGCATGGAGTTTACCAGAGCTTCACAGGTTGCCACTGGAATGCTTTTCCACTCCTCCATGACGACATCACGGAGCTGGCGGACATTCAAGACTTTGCGCTCCTCCACCTTCCGCTTGAGGATGCCCCAAAGATGTTCTATTGGGTTTAGGTCTGGAGACATGCTTGGCCAGTCCATCACCTTTACCCTCAGCCTCTTCAATAAAGCAGTGGTTGTCTTAGAAGTGTGTTTGGGGTCATTATCATGCTGGAACACTGCCCTGCGACCCAGTTTCAGGAGGGAGGGGATCATGCTCTGCTTCAGTATTTCACAGTACATATTGGAGTTCGTGTGTCCCTCAATGAAATGTAACTCCCCAACACCTGCTGCACTCATGCAGCCCCAGACCATGGCATTCCCACCACCATGCTTGACTGTAGGCATGACACACTTATCTTTGTACTCCTCACCTGATTGCCGCCACACATGCTTGAGACCATCTGAACCAAACAAATTAATCTTGGTCTCATCAGACCATAGGACATGGTTCCAGTAATCCATGTCCTTTGTTGACATGTCTTCAGCAAACTGTTTGTGGGCTTTCTTGTGTAGAGACTTCAGAAGAGGCTTCCTTCTGGGGTGACAGCCATGCAGACCAATTTGATGTAGTGTGCGGCGTATGGTCTGAGCACTGACAGGCTGACCCCCCACCTTTTCAATCTCTGCAGCAATGCTGACAGCACTCCTGCGCCTATCTTTCAAAGACAGCAGTTGGATGTGACGCTGAGCACGTGCACTCAGCTTCTTTGGACGACAAACGCGAGGTCTGTTCTGAGTGGACCCTGCTCTTTTAAAACGCTGGATGATCTTGGCCACTGTGCTGCAGCTCAGTTTCAGGGTGTTGGCATCTTCTTGTAGCCTTGGCCATCTTCATGTAGCCTAACAATTCGTCTTTTAAGATCCTCAGAGAGTTCTTTGCCATGAGGTGCCATGTTGGAACTTTCAGTGACCAGTATGAGAGAGTGTGAGAGCTGTACTACTAAATTGAACACACCTGCTCCCTATGCACACCTGAGACCTAGTAACACTAACAAATCACATGACATTTTGGAGGGAAAATGACAAGCAGTGCTCAATTTGGACATTTAGGGGTGTAGTCTCTTAGGGGTGTACTCACTTTTGTTGCCGATGGTTTAGACATTAATGGCTGTATATTGAGTTATTTTGAGGGAAGAATAAATTTACACTGTTATATAAGCTGCACACAGACTACTTTTCATTGTGTCAAAGTGTCATTTTGTCAGTGTTGTCCCATGAAAAGATATACTTAAATATCTGCAGAAATGTGAGGGGTGTACTCACTTTTGTGATACACTGTACATTCATTCATTCATTCATTCAATATTATTTTACATTACCAACAGACATGGGTGCACATGGGTGTCGCCCTCGGCTTGCTCAGTAGGGGTTTTTGGTCTGTTGGTCCTGGATTCTGTAAAGTTGCTTTGAGACAATGTTCATTTTAAAAAGCGCTATATAAATAAATTTGACTTGACATCCAAAGTTTTGGATCATGGGATCCAACTTGTTCCCCATGATGTCCGTCTCCGTCCTTCCCCCTGATTAGGTGTGATGATTTACTTAAGGTGGATACGTCTTACATTTTCTCAGCTACTTGCTCGGAGTGGCAGCTTCTGGATTGAGTCTTCAGCTTGTGGACTGTAGATGTAGCGCCCACACACCTAAACCTTCTCCAGTTTTCCTTTCGGTGGCTGAGACGCTCTGAGTAAACGATCTGAAGCCATGCTCAGGATACATTCACTGTTATAGCAACGTTGCCAGCAGTTTTGATTGACAGGGTGTTTTTGGTCGTCGGAAGCAACCCATCAATGTGAAAGATTTATTTCCGAGCGCTTGTTCAATATATGAGCGCTTTTATCCAAAACAAATTAAATGTCATTCACTTGAGGAGCTTCTATTCCTGCAGTCCCCTGGGAAGCACCTACTGGGGTTCCAACAATGATTCTACAGTCTAGACGTTTCTTCCTTTTACTTAAGTGCTCTGAAAATAAAGGAAAGGCCCAATATTTACAAAGTCGACCCTCAACATCCGGTCTCTGCCACCCATTTAACCGCCCCAATTTTTCTCTGGAGTCTTTTTGAGCGTTTTTCTCCTCTTCATGTCTTCATCTCAAGCGGCAGGTCCGCTGGGATTTTATAAACGCTCTCAGCCAGGTGATTTACTCATCCAGGCATAAAATGGAAATGAAACAGGCTAAAACAGGAGATGGAAGGGAGTCTGTTCTCTTCTAATACACGTCTTACCCTGAAGAGCTGTGCCGTCGGGACCGGTGTCAAAAGATATCTGACACTTCACTTCCATTTACGCTGGAACATCGTCTGATGGACTCAGGAAGGAAGAAGCTCTGAGGTATATCCTGCACAGGATAGGTGTTGGACAGCTGAATTAGTAGCCTATTTAACTCTTTACATTTACATGTATCTTTTATCCAAAGCGACTTACAGTATACAGTTCAAGCAATTGGGGGTTAAGGTCCTTGCTCAAGGGCCCAACAGTGGCAACCTGGCAGTGGTGGGGTTTGATCCAGCAACCTTCTGCTTACTAGCCCAGTACCTTAACCGCTAGGCTACAACTGCCGAGAAACCGGAGCACCCGGAGGAAACTCCACGGCACAGGGAGAACAAACAAATCCCCACCTGGGATCGAACCCAGGACCTTCTTGCTGTGAGGCAACAGTGCTACCCATTTAGCCACCATGCCGTCGTCTTTAAGTTCAAACAATTAATAAAACTGTAACATTATAAAGGTTTTCTGTAAATAAATGAGTTAATTAATTTAAGAAAGGTACAAAAGTATTGGGTCACCCATTTTAATTTTTAATTATTACATTTTAGCCACAAGAGTTGCTAACAGGTGTAATAAATCAGTTATATAAAGGAATTTTGGCCAAAATTATGTGGACACATTATCTTGAGCTTCTTGGGCATTTAATTACCAAACATACTGGCATTAACATGGAGTTAGTGGGTGTCTGTAGGAATTTGTGCCCATGTAAATGTCTAAAGAGCATTTGTGAGGTCAGGTCCTGATGTAGGATAAGAAGGCATGGCTTACAATCAGGGTTCCAATTCATTCCAAAAGGTGTTCAGTGGGTTTGAGGTCAGGGCTCTGAGCAAACCAGGTCTTTATGGACCTCACAATTTTCTATATATTTATTTTTGTGACTGAATGATTGGAATATTCATTTTGGGCTTGTGAAAATATTACAACATTTTTTTGAAGTTAGTGTTCATAAAAATAAAGACCGAAGTGCTGTTCTATGTGAAGTTTGCATGTTCTCCTCGTGTCTATGTGTGTTTCCTCCTGGTGGTCCAGTTTCCTTCCACAACTCCAAAAACATGCAGTCAGGTTAATTGGAGCTCCTACAAATTGCCTAGTGTGTGTGTGTGTGTGTGTGTCTGCTCTTTAATGGATTGGCGCCCTGTCCAGGGTATTCCTGCTTTGCCCTCAGCGTTTCCGAGTAAACCGGAGCCATCACAACACTGACCAGGGGAAAATAGTTGAAAAAAATGTAAAACAAGACAATGTATTTTAAGCTTAATTTATAAATAGACCTTCCTGTAGAACAGATTCAGCATGTGTGTGTGTGTGTGTTTGTATGTGCATGTGTTTTTTGGAAGGGGGGCACCTCATGTACCCACACTTCTTGCGGTTCTCCACTTGAGAGCGATGTGTGCTAGGTGAGGTGGATTAGAGTTTGTGTTCATGCTTGGTTTGTTTTCCAGGCCAGTGCTACAGAGAGTGCACTTTATAAAGTTCCACTGAGAGTTAGCGTATCTCCACCCACCCCGCCATTACTGTTGCTTCATTACACCCTCACCAACGTGGGTACAGTTCCCTCACATCCAGTTCAGCCTCAGACCACTGATACCCAAAAAAACCAGTCCTACCAGTAACATTCACTCATTCATTGTCTGTTTTACCACTGCTTTATCCTGGTCAGGGTCCCGGTGGGTCTGATTCACTGGGCAAAAGGCAGGAAACACCCCAGACAGGTCACTAGTCCATCACAGGGCACAGAAACACACTAAGGCAATTTTAGTACCAATTTTAGAGGTACCCAGCCACTAGGATGCAAAAACCAGTGCACTGTAGTGCCGGTCCCATGCAAGCCCGGATGAATAGGGAGGGTTGTGTCAGGAAGGGCATCTGGCGTAAAAACTGTGCCAAGTAAAATATACGTATCACGATCCACCTGTGACCCCTAAAGGGAGCAGCAGAGGAAATAGCGATAGATAAATATTTGTATTAATATATGATTTTATCAGGGAGGCAGGGTGACGCAGCAAGAAGGGACTGGGTTCGATTCTGTGTTCCTTTCTGTGTGGAGTTTGCATGTTCTCCCTGTCTCTGTGTGGGTTTCCTCCAGGTGCTCCGGTTTCCTCCCGCAAGCCCAAAGCCATACAGTCCTGCTAATTGGAGCTACTATAATTACAACTACTAAGTGTGTGTGTGTGTGTGTGCCATATGATGGACTGACGACCTGTCCAGGCTGACTTTCGCCCAATGAATCAGACCCACCGTGACCCTGACCAGAAAAAAGTGGTAGTAAAACAGACAATGATTAAATGATTTGGTTGAGTAGGAGCCTCTGGTTCCACTTTTCTGAATCCGAGCGCCCCCCTCTGTCCACTTCAAGCACATCCTTCACAATTTCATTATTACAGATTCAGTCACTTACACCTGAGGACAGACACTGGAGACAGGGTTCAAACCCTGATTCACAGGACCCTGTGCTGTATGATACACCAACTGTGCCATCGTGTGACCGTTATGAAAACATTTTAGGCTTCATTACTGTATAGAGAAACTCGGGGATTGAAGACAAGGACATTTGTATTGTCTGTGGAGTTAAAATGGAACCTTCAACAGGCTCATGGTCAGGTGTCCACATATTTTTGCCATGTTGTGTATTTTCTCATGTTAATTCACTTCAGATATAGGGCAGATTAAAATATATCTTTGTGTTGACATTAAAACATGCATAAACATGCAGAAGGTGGATTGACTGTGCTAAATTTCCACCTAAATGAGAGCCTTGCATTTTATTTGTTCCTTGTCTAGGGTGAATGTCTGTCTGTTCCAGTGTTTCTGTGTAAAATCTGGGTTCAACATGACTTTTACTAGAGTGAAACAATGATAAAAATGATCATCATTAGTTTTATGGACATTGAGACACACAGTCAGGACACAAAAAGTGAAATGCAGCAGAAAAAAAGGCCATTTGATCCCACCTCCCTCCCGCCGTTCTACAATCACTGCTTGATATAATTGGGCCATATTAACCCTCGCCAGCTTGAAATGGACCGTGCCATTGATCACATAAACAGTTGGCGGGTATCGCGTTTCGACATCCCATATCTCCCCTCTCGCTCCGACCGAAGGGGACGTGGAAACCGAATGCGTCTGCGCTCATCCCCAGAGGAACAATCCCCAGGAATTATGGAGTGGCGGCTCTCGAGGGACAGCAGGAAGCGAACCCCGTATTGACCGCTGTCAGTCTCGCGGAGGGAGGTCAATGGCCAAGCATCGGGCAATTTACAGCAGCGGAGCAAAATGTCAATGAGTCAGATTGAGCCTGGACACATGAAGCTCTGTTCGTGGCCTGCACGGCAGCACGGCAGCATGGCAGCTTATCTTAAAAGAACAGCTGTATGAGCAGCTCGGCTAAAAGCGCGCGTCAGCTCGAGTGTGTGATGACAAGCTGTCGGACGGTTGTCCAAATCATTTGAGCGTCGTCGGTGTCATGCTATATCGTAGCACTAAAGAGAGGAGACAGCTAAATGGGGTCTGAAACATAAAGAGGGTGTATGTCATGATCCATGATCTGTTGTTCAGCCATGGTGGCCACCGTCTGGGGGGGTCTCTAAGCCTAGAGGTCTGTCCGAATCCTGTGCCTGACTGCTTATGCACTTTACTACAGTTTTCTTTTTTAACTTACTTATCTCTACATTGTCACCTTCCAATGCATTTTTCCAGCGTCGTACCAACTTTTTAATGCCGTCAGGAAAAAATGTTTTTGGTTGAGCTTGTAGCCACTGATGCAGCGATGCTTTCACATCATCATCACATGAAAATCTTCTTCCCCTTAAAGCTTCCTTCTTGGGCGTCCAAAAAGGTGGAAATCAGATGGTGCTAAATCCGGACTATAAGCGTCTCTCAGACACGATCGATTACTCCTCCTACTACACCCTCACCGCTTATAACCAAAATATAAAAGTGTGGAAACTTTTTAAAGATCCCTCGTACATTGGACAATTGTTAGCAATCTGACCCAACTGTCTGAGTCCTTGTTAGGAAGCAAGGCTAATATAACCCTTGTGAACAATAAAAAGCATGACTATTTACATTTGACACTTTATTTCATTTAATTTAGCCTTTTAAATGATTTAAAGATTTGTAGTGTGGTTGAGCTTTGGGCATTTTGGATCAACAGAATGAGCCATGTTTTGAGTACTTTAAATGCTGGCTGTGGGGGAACTGTGGCTCGGTGGGTAGCACTGTCACCTTACAGCCTGGGTTTGATTCCCAGGTAAAGCAGTTTGGGACCTTTCTGTGTGGAGTTTGCATGTTCTCTCCATGTCTTAAGAGATCCGGTTTCCTCCGACAGTACAAAGACGTGCAAGTGAGGTGAACTGGAGATACAAAATTGGCCAACATCACCCTAAAAATCCTACAAACAAACAAACCAACAAATGCTGGCTGTTATGAATGAAAATGCAGCACTGATAAACGAGTGATGAGCTGTAATTATGTGGACAGAAGCTTATGATACTGCCTAAATAAAAAAAAACGAACACTGATAGGTCTTAAATCATCCACACTGTCACTTTCCATTAGGCAGAACAATGACTGGTTTAAACAGCATACATAAACAGACTCAGTATTTTACATTAAGCTCAATCCCATTAGTTTTCTTTTGTAATAAATAAGCTGATCCGGGGGTAAAAGTGACGGCGAGTATCCATGTCCTGTGCTGATAGGAGCTCTTTAAATGAAACACTCTTTTGTGTGCTTGGTTGAGCTCATTTGATTTTTTTT
>NC_085989.1:2915000-2957500 GCF_030014385.1 Trichomycterus rosablanca | reverse complement strand
ATTCTTGGAGCATAAAGACGACCAAACAATTGATAAGTCGAATCACAGCTAAGAAAACAAACCCGCAGAGGCCTGTGTCAATCCACCCAGGTCAGTCCAGCTCCTCGGCAGAGCTTATGAGGCGAAGAACAAAGGGCCTGCAGAAAAGGGCCACCGATTCGGTGGGGGTTTCTCCTGAAGACTCATGGGTAAGATTCCACTAAGCCTATTTAGTTTTCAAATGCCGGTGTGTGCCCCCACCTCATCTTCTCAGCATGGCTGTGGTATCCAAACATGTCTTCATTTACTCGCTGTGTGTTAGAGCGCCTGGGGAATTCTTTCTCCGAAAAGGGCCGTCTCGAATATACCATTATTATCGCTTCGTCAGCTCGCATTCAGCGTCTTTCTAACCTCTCACCTCGGACTATGGCAACAGTGAGAAAAATGTCCAGAGTGATTGACAGGATTGAGAAAGCCGGGCCCCTCCTCTTGGCCTCCAATAGGCATTTCAAACACTTTGGAAAACAATGGGGGCTCAGGCGTAATGGGATCAATGAGGGGATGATGACTGTCAAAAGAGCACACAGTCCTCAACACAAATGTGATTATCTCAGTGTGACGGAGGAAGATCCGAGGGGGAGGTGGAGACGAGGGGAGGCCGGATCCATGCTGGGCACCTCCGATCGGGCTGGCGTTGAACACGAGGCCCGGGCTGTCAGGCCTTGCCCTCTCCCATCCATCGGGGGCCTTTAACAAATCTATTCAGATAAACGAGGAT
Organism: Trichomycterus rosablanca; assembly: GCF_030014385.1. Lineage (NCBI taxonomy): Eukaryota > Metazoa > Chordata > Actinopteri > Siluriformes > Trichomycteridae > Trichomycterus > Trichomycterus rosablanca. Next base: position 2,956,743 of record NC_085989.1, on the reverse strand, counting down.
GATTTCTCACAGCTCTCAGGCCAGGAGGATCCAGCCTCTTACTATTGTTTATTAGGAGAGGTGAAAGCAGGAGTTCCTGCCCAGTGCCATATTTTCTTCTCATTATTCTACTTGTTCTTCTTCTTTTTCTATTATTATTATTATTATTATCATTATTATTATTATTATTATTATTATTATTATTATTTATTGGTATTATTGGTATTATTTTTAAATGTTTTATTATTGTTATGTAATGGTTTTAATGAAGATGAAAATAATAATAATAATATTGTTTTATGGTTGTTAATATAATGTTTACTTTGCATTATTATTATAATTATTATTTATTGTTATTATTATTTATTATTTTTTATAATTACTATTAATTTATTATTTATTTATTATTATTATTATTTATTTTTAAATGTTTAAATGTTTTATTATTGTTTTGTAATGGTTTTAATGATGAAAATAATAATAATAACAATAATAACAATAATAATAATAATAATAGTAATAATCAGAATAATGAGAATATTAATATTAATAATAATAATAATGATAATAATAGTAGTAATGATAATAATCAGAATAATGATAATGATAATAATAATAACAATAATAATAATAATAATGATAATAATATTAGTAATAATAATAATAATAATAACCATAATTATTATTATTATTCTATCGTTTTATGGTTGTTTTGTGTATAATGTATATTTTTCAACTATTATTTGGATTTATTATATTATTATTTTACATTATAAAGAACAAATTATTTTATTTATTAGAATTTTTATAGAGATTGTTTTTTGTTTGACCTTGTTCCTTTTTATTAAAAATGCTTTAGCTTATATAATAAAAAAAGAGATTTAACACAACAACCTCAGGCTAAATTATGGTGGGAATTTAGATTAAAAAGTTATTAAAGCACGTTAACACACCCTCCGCCCTGCCCCTGAACATAGTACATTTAAAGCTCATTTCCGTAACAACATTTTACATTCTGTAAACAGTTTATGATTTACACAGCTCACAAGAACAAGAAGAAACTGAATGTATCACCGCTGCTCTCAGGATATTATGATAAAAGGGCAGAAGCCTCCACCAGCCTAATCTTCTTTCATTTTCTTTAAGTTTTTTTTTGAAGTGTCAGTGGTTCGTCCTCTCCTCAGTTTGCACAGCGTATTACAGTATTATGTGGATGGTGATTAGTCACAGGGATAAGTGTAGCTGGATTGGATATTTAGGCCTCCATTCATACCAGCTCAAAGCGCCAGATCTGCTGTTATTAAAGCGTCCTAATCTCACAACAGGCTAGAGCACAATGAGCACTGTGATAATGTAATTAAAGAGTTATAGTTCAGACTTCAGTCAGAACAATGCCAACCTTCTTCTGCAGGTAACGCTTTAGCGGTTACGTAACATCATAATAAAGTGGCTTCGTTTCTACCCGGCACTGACGCCTGCTATGAAGTCGCTGGCTGCAGCACAAAGTGCTTCCAGATTAGTCACAGTGTCTTCAGACCAAACCTCAGGGGCTGGATGCCTGAGGCTACAGGACACACACACACACACACACACACACACACACACAAACACACTGAGCTCACTAATAGCTCCTCTCCACTTTAATTATCAGCTCAGGTTCCTCATGGGACGCCCTCTTCATTCACAGCTTTCTCAGCTTTCATTCTTTCAGCACTAAGCAAAAGTGATGCGGCTCAATTAATCCTGGTTTATGGATTAATCCAGCATTACATTAATGAAGTAATCCAGCATTACATTAATAGATTACTCTAGAATAACATTAATAGATTACTCCAGCATTACATTAATAGATTACTCTAGAATTACATTAATAGATTACTCTAGCATTACATTAATAGATTACTCTAGCATTACATTAATAGATTACTCTAGAATGACATTAATAGATTACTCCAGCATTACATTAATAGATTACTCTAGAATTACATTAATAGATTACTCTAGAATAACATTAATAGATTACTCCAGCATTACATTAATAGATTACTCTAGAATTACATTAATAGATTACTCTAGCATTACATTAATAGATTACTCTAGCATTACATTAATAGATTACTCTAGAATGACATTAATAGATTACTCCAGCATTACATTAATAAATTACTCTACAATTACATTAATAGATTACTCCAGCATTACATTAATAGATTACTCTAGAATTACATTAACAGATTACTCTAGAATTGAATTAATTGATTACTCCAGAATAACATTAATAGATTACTCTAGAATTACTTTAATAGATTACTCTAGAATTACATTAATAGATTATTCTAGAATTATTTTAATGGATTATTCTAGAATAACATTAATAGATTATTCTAGAATAACATTAATAGATTACTCTATAATTACTGTAACATATTACTCGAGCATTATATTAATAGATTATTCTAGAATTACATTAATAGATTACTCTAGAATTACATTAATAGATTACTCTAGAATTACTTTAATAGATTACTCTAGAATTACAATAATAATTTACTCCAGAATTACATTATTACAGGAATTACTCCAGCATTAAATTAATAGATTATTCTATAATTACATTAATGATTTACTCCAGCATTACAATAATGGATTACTCTAGAATTACATGAATAGATTACTCTAGTATTACAGAATTAACTGTGTAAGGAATGGAAGTAAGACGAGAGCGGCGCAGCACCACCCGCTCTCACTGACTCTGAGACGACGAGAGTTTTGAAGGATGCTGAGAAGATTCAGTACATTTTCCCTCAGCAGGGGGTCGAGCAGACACATGATTGGCCAGATCATCAATTATTATTGGAGCAACTGACAGCTGACAGGATGCCCACACTCATCACCAGCTGTACCAGCTCTCAGCAAAATGTAATCAATCACTGACAAACTATAACATGTCAGGATTAGAAGTAAAGATGAACTGAAGTTAGAAGTGCAGTGAAAAGTATTTGTCACCTTTATGATTGACCCTGGTGTTGCACGGTTGTCTCATTAAGTCAATAAAAACACATTTTGTGAAACATAATCACTGACCAGCAAACCAAATGTAACTTTACCATCGAAGTCAAGTGGTCACCTTAAAGCTTCTACAGGAACAATATGCCACTATGCCAAATTCTAAAATCAAACACTTCCACGTTTTAATGTCCTGGTACTTTCATAAGATCACAAGTTCCTGTAGTAACACCGTAATAGCTGATATAACTGTTGTGCAATTTGGGCTTTTAATAGACATTTACGCGTCCATTTGCCCGATTGAGTCACGCTTCCTCTCCACTAATGCTGGCCCCGGCTCTGATTGAGGAGAACGAAGCTAACCCACGCCCCCTCCAACACGTGGGCAGCAGCCGTATGCATTTTGTCACCTACACCAGACGAGATCAGCTGCGGACCAGCACTGTGTACGGAGAGACACACCCTGATCCGCACGCTCTCCCCATCTCTGTGCAGGCGCCATCAATCAGCCAACAGAGGTCGTAGTTGCATCAGTCATGAGAGAGTCCCTATCCTGCTTAATACCACCCCTATATGAACAACAGGCCAATCGTTGTTCATGTGGCCGCTCAGCCCAGCCGGTATATTCGAGATACCAGCTCTGGTGTGCTAGCGTGTGTTTTTATCACTGCGCCACCTGAGTGGCCTTTTAATAGACTTTTAATTTCCTAATAATTAAGCTAGTATAAAAAAGATTATTCAGTTGTTTTTCTTTTACAAACTTCACACCCAGAACAGCTATATAGCACGTACAGTATCCATACCTGTATCCATAAGTGCTGAGAAAAAATAAGAATTCAACCACTTCTGACTAAATGGGCACAAATTCCTACAGAAATACTTCAAAGTTTTGTGAGAAGTCCTCTCAGAAAAGTGACTGTTGTTATAGCTGAAAAGATCACATAAAAGGTCACTATAGGTCATAAAGTGTACAGACTTTTAAAAGCTTTTAAAAGCAATAACAAAAATATGTTCAAAAACATACATGGATGCTCGGGTGTTACAGGAGCAAATTACACTAACAAACCCCCACTGATATCCAGGGTTCGAATGGAATTAAAAACATTCATGACATTATTACATCTACGGATGATAAACGAGATTTTTGAGTGTGTGTGTCAGAAATTTGTTCTCACTCAGTCAAAAGAGCCTTTGTGAGGTCAGGCATTACATAAACATAACCGTAACCTTAATTTGAAGGGCTTCCACATATTTTTGGACATAACGTGTATTTTCAAAAAGTCACTGTTAATAAAATGCCACTGTGAGCTGAACCTCAGCAGCTCAGTGAATGTTTTGTCTTTTGTCAGATAGAGGGCAGCCTTGTGACAGTAAAGACCTGTTACAGAGCCTGCACATTTATTTTCACCTATTTATAAACATCTGCAGGATAAAATTCATTCATTTATTCCTTTATCAATTCGTTGTTTTGTTTTGTTTTTCTGATTTATTTTATTGATGTTCAGTAACGGGTGGCACGCATTTCTGTGTGGAGTTCTGTGTGCAGTTTGCATGTTCTCCCTGTTTTCTCTGGGTGCTCCGGTTGCACAAATAACCACTGTTGGGTCCTTCAGCTCGTCTTTTGATCTTTATTTCTTCGTCTTTTGATTGTGTTAAGTAACAATTTTAAGTTGCATTCTATAAATATCAAAATATAAACGTGCTGTAATTATAATAATTATATTTCCTTGTGCTACCTGAGATCTGAATCTCATCTATGAACTTCTTTTCAGCAACAGATGTTTGAATATCTTCAGCTTATACACACTAAAATATGAATTATATAAAAACAAAAAATTGTTAGTAAATGTGTAATTACAACATTTAAGATAATAAAACATTATATAGAGACTGACCTGATCTGTCTGTAATGTCACGTCACATCACATCATCTCTTTGTGATGGTTGGCTCCACAGATGGGTCAGGAGGAGGCGTCTGTAAACATAGATCACTGATCTGTGGGTTTAAAAAAAAAAGTAAATGTAAAAATTGCCAATACGAACACACACACACACACACACACACACACACACACACACACACACACACACACACACACGGTTTGCTGCAGCTGCCATTTAAACTGTGTGAATAATTGAGCTGTAGCATTTGCTGAAGCCCCTCAGATCTCAGAGAGGCGCAGAGTGACACTGACATTCACTTATTTATTTATTTATTTGTTTTGGTTTTATATCTCTATAACATTTATTTCTTTATATTTATATCTCCATATATTTATAACTCTATAACATTTCAAACATTCAGTGAAATATTTCTATTTGTGTGTTTATTTACAGCATTAAGCAGACAAGTATATTCTACATACAAGTATATATGGAACAGTGGTATCAATTAAAAGGTTGAGAGTTCGAATCCCAGCTCTGCTATGCAGCCACTGTTGGGCCCTTGAGCAAGGCCCTTAACCCTCTCGGCTCCAGGGGCATCAAACAATGGCTGACCCTGCGCTCTGAAATAATTTCATTGTACTGTACATCTGTATATGTATATATGATAAATAAAGGCGTTCTATTCTATATTCAAACTGACTTGCAATTGCAAGCATTGAGGGTTAAGGGTCATGCTCAAGGGCTGGAACTGGAGTGGGGCTTGAACAAGCAACCCTGTGATTACTAGTCCAGTACCTAAACCACTGAGCTACCACTGTCCGAAAAATAACTCACAATTGTGACTGAATACAATCCAAGCAATTTATTGACTAGGGACCTTGCTCAGGACTCCAAGAGTGGCAATGTGGTGGCGGATATGGTGGCGATGGGGCTTGAACCAAATACCTCCTGATTACAAGTCCAGTCCCAATATAAAATAATACATACAATTATTCACACATACACTTGAATAAAGGATCTTGACATTTACTGTATAGTAACGTATTCGTGTGATAATAAATAATTCATTATAAGTAAATAACGTGTGCAGTTCATTAGCCCGGCGTTCCACCCGGAGGCTGTTTCTCCGCTCGGCCTCGTCGTGTTGCTTTAACCTCACCCAGGCACTTTGGAGTTAAGCTGGCAGAATGAAAGCAAACAGAATTAGGTTACAAATGTTGAACATTGGCGTGAGGGCGAATCCACACGCCAGACGTGGCTCGGATTAGGCTGTATTTTCATTTAATCACTTTTTTATTAAAGGTCCGCTTCGGTGGGGAACAAGCGTGCCTTGTAGTGTCTTGTTTGTCCAGGAAAGAAGGCAACGCGCGCCCAGTCGCATCGGCTTCCTATCCCATGATCCTTTGAGCCGGGGTGCTTTTACTTTGGGATTGTGTAATAATCAGGTGCTCATGGTTCCTCACAGATATTAAAAGCCGCCGTGAGCGCTGTGAGATGCTTGTGAGTCATTTTCCATACTGAAATTATTACTGGGAAATGGGTGGAATAGGAAAATCCACTTCATAAGGATCCAGTTTGTTTGTTCATTCATTCATTCATACACTGATCGGCCATAACATTAAAACCACCTCCTTGTTTCTACACTCACTGTCCATTTTATCAGCTCCACTTACCATATAGAAGCACTTTGTAGTTCTACAATTACTGACTGTAGTCCATCTGTTTCTCTACATGCTTTGTTAGCCCCCTGTCATGCTGTTCTTCAATGGTCAGGACCCCCACAGGACCACCACAGGACCACCACAGAGCACTCCTACTTAGTTGGTCCACCTTGTAGATGTAAAGTCAGAGACGATCGCTCATCTATTGCTGCTGTTTGAGTCGGTCATCTTCTAGACCTTCACCAGTGGTCACAGGACGCTGCCCACGGGGTGCTGTTGGCTGGATACTTTTGGTTGGTGGACTATTCTCAGTCCAGCAGTGACAGTGAGGTCACTTTATAAAACCTGTTAGGGGTGTCCCAGTGCTTTTGTCCATATTGTGTACTTTAATAAAAAAAATAGCTCAGTAAATAAGGACTGATGGGTGTTGCTTTTCAGGTTAGTACTGGATAAATAACAGGTTTGTTTTTTTGTTATCTGGATTAAACTGGATGTGCATCTCTCCCTCTGTTCAAACTTTGTTTAAGTATGTAATGTATTTGTTTAAATATTATTGGCCTCCGTTTAAATCCTATTACGTTATTTCAGTAGCTTATTAAATATTTCTCTTTTACTCTGTTAATAATTTCGTTGATTTGGATGATTAGGATTGTTATATTTACTTAGACTTTATTTACTTAGGTATTATTTAAGGTTAAAGGTAACAGAATGTCACATGTAGGGAGGAAATCATTTACATTTGTGGCATTTAGCAGGCGCTTTTATTCAAAGCAACGTACAATTATGACTCAGTACAACTCAAGCCATTGAGAACTAAGGGCCTTGCTTAGGGGTCTTGAACCAGCAACCCTCTTATTACAGGTCCAAAGCCTTAACCACTGAGCTACATACAGTATAATACCCAATTTGAAACACGGACACATCTTCGAATCCCACGGACACAAGGATCAAACCCAGGTCATCAGGTCCCCATGTTGCAGTGCAGCACCCACTCCACAAGCTGTGCCACCGTGCCACCCATCTACTCTCCCTCAAGAGAACGAAATGCAGCAGTGGATTAGTCTGACTGAATAACGGCATCAATTCGAACAGGATCTCCGGAGCTCATGAAGTCTGGACAATACGTCTGTGAGCGGGAAGGTTAAAAAGGTCTCTGACTTTGCGAATAGGCGGCTAAATCAAGAGCTTTTCTCTAAACTGACGCATGACTTCAGAGAGCCCTTCAACAAAACCCCCTTTAAGCGTGAGAGATGGGTGAAAACCGTTCTCAAAGCCTGCCGAACAAAAACCCATGACCAAAACACATTAGCATTCACACGTTCGTCCCTGGACTTCAGAGGGAGGGAAAAACATTCTCATATGTACGCCAGCGCGTCGCTACCTCCACCAAACCATTAAACAAACCTCGCCAATTAGTAACGAAGCAGGTCGGTAGTCAGAAGCGTTTTCGACCTCTCGCTGGGCTGAGCATCAGAACTGTATGAAGATTCACATTTGTGAATGTACATGTGAATGCGCTGGTGAATGGAAGAATAACTCAGCACCTGACGACGATTGCTTTCGACATTCTGCCGAGCTCTGAAAGTCGGCCAGAGCTTTTTGTTTTGCACGATTCAAATCAAAAGCACATTTCTGATCAGCACACATGGACTCAATGTTGATGTTTACAGACATGGAAATGTGCACGTTCTCCATTATTGGATGTTTCCCTCCGAGTGCTTGTCTCATAGTCTCACTCATCCAGTAGTTTTTTTTTGTTTGTTTAATAGTGTTTAAAGGTTGTTTTACATGCTCTGCTATGAGTAACAGTTTTGTTTACCATCGTTTTGTTTTATCTAATGATGCAAGTCAGCTCCAGAATTAATCAGCAACTAAAACACTGACAAATAATGAAAAAAATCCTTTAAACGTTTAAAAATTAAAAGTACTCGTCTTAATGATTGGCACCCGTCATGTAGTACATGCACGCAGTGTAGTTATAAGGAAGAAATGAATACATGTACTGGAGGTGTAATTTCAATGTAAAGTAAGAATTAACATAGTAATTATAACATAGTAAAGGTTTATTAATAATTAAGGAATCTGAGAGCAACCCTGGGATGCGTTTTATTCAAATGAACTTTGATACAATACAACACAAAGGCTGTAGTGCCACGTATGCCAACACGGATACCAGGGCATCTGGACGTAACACATTTTCAAGTTGTGGTTGCCACCATTTAGCTCATATAACAGCAAATTTTATTATTAGTTGTAGTAGTAATTGAATTAGCAGTAGTAATAGTAGTACTGGTAGTAAGATCAGTAACAGAAGTAGTAACAGGATTAGTAGTAGTAATAGTAGTAGTAGTAATAATTGGAAAAGTAGTATTAACAGTAGTTGTGGTAGTAAAATCAGTAGTAGTAACAGTGGTAGTAGTAGTAGAAATTGGATTAGCAGTAGTAATAGTAGTAGTGGTAGTAGATCAGTAGTAGTAATATTAGTGGTAGAAGATCAGTAGTAATAATATTCGTGGTAGTATATCAGTAGTAGTGATATTAGTGGTCGTAGTAGTAATTTGATTAGTAGTATTAATAGTAGTAGTGGTAGTAGGATCAGGAGTAGTAATAGTAGTGGAAGTAGTAATAATTGGATTAGTAGTATTTACAGCAGTAGGGTAGTAAGTTCAGTAGTAGTAATAGTGGTAGTAGTAGTGTAACTGGATTAGTTGTAGTAATAGTAGTGATAGTAGGATCAGTAGTAGTAATAGTAATAGTAATAATTGGATTAGTAGTATTTAAAGTAGAATGGGTAGTAAGTTCTGCAGTAGTAATAGTGGTAGTAACAGTAGTAATTGGATTAGTAATAGTAATTATGGTTGTAGTAGGATCAGTAGTAGTAATAGTAGTGATGGTAGGATCAGTAGTAGTAATAGTAGTAGTAGTAGTAGATGTAGTACTAGTAATTGGCAAATCATGCCATAAAGCACAAATCATCTCAAACTGATGTTTATAACCACATCAATTAACCACATCAATGCCTCTCCAGTCACTGAGTGTGACTCCAGCAGAGCATCGTTGTTACACAGCTGAGCATATACAACAAATCTGCAGTAATTATGTGATTTTTTAATAGCCTGTTTTCCTTTATGGAGCAGGACACTAATTATTCTGACCCCTGTGACCGCATTGCCATGTCTTGACAGGTGGTTTTATTCTCACTCCCAGAGCAAATACGATTAGCAGAGCATTTATCAATCTTTAATTCACTCTCTATACATAATTAATGCTATCACACAGCGGGCTGTCAGTCTGTACAGGTGAAGCCACGGCGCATCAACACAGACGCGCACGGCCCGACCGGTCTGCCGCGTGCATACCAGCATATTCATAAGCAAAGCTGAAGTAAATCCAGATTTCCCAGAATGCATTAGAGAGGAAATAAGAGCTGACCTGGATCCTCTCCTCTGCTTTCAGATGCTTTGTGGTTCTAATGGAGAAGCTTCCCTTTGATATGATTGAAGACAGAGGAGCTCGCTCTGTGTTTTTTTCTCTCCCCACCCTGCAGGCCAGCCTCACAAAGGGAAGGAATAGATTATCCCCCCTTTTTCCAAAACCCCACAAAGTCAGCCAGTCCACAACATTATCATTTTGGAATATGGCTTCGCTTATTCAGCCTGGCACTGCCAGTTTCAGAGGAGCTCTGGGCCGCACAAATGGAAAAATGTCCTTGTTTTCTCCATTTGTTACACTCACCCACAGGGTTCTGATAATACGTTATCAGATCAAATCCTACACAAGAGTTTACTGTCGATGTACAATGTAATTAGGTAAAAGTACTAGTAATACTGTTAATGGGTCAGTAACATGACATAAATCAATCATAATGTTATAAGTAAATGATGTTTCACTTTATTTTTTTTCTATAGTCACATTTCTAATCTATCAAAATACATTATTATTATTTTATTGGGTTTATTATAATTGTTATTATTATTAGTAGTAGTAGTAGTAGTAGTAATAGTACTAGTAGTAATAGCAGTAGTAGTAGTAATAGGATTAATAGTGGTAGTATCAGCAGCAGCAGTAGTGGTAATAGTAGCAGTAGGAATACTAGTAGTAGTAGTAGTATTTTGATTAGCAGTAGTGATAGTAGTAGTTGTAGTAGATCAGTAGTAGTAGTAATAGTAGTAGTAGTAGAAGAAGTAATAATAGTAATAGCAATACTAGTAGTAGTAGTAGTAGTAGTTATTTAATTAGCAGTAATAATAGTAGTAGTGGTGGTAGACCAGTATTAGTAGTAGGAATAGTAGTAGTAATATGAATAGTAGTAGTAGTAGGAGTAGGAATAGTAGTAGTAGTAGTAGTAGTAGTAGTAGTAGTAGTAGTAGTAGTAGGAATAGTAATAGTAGTAGTAGTAGTAATTTGATTAGTATTAGTAATAGTAGTAGTAGGAGTAGTAATAGTAGTAGAAGTAGTAATAGTAGTAGAAGTAATTTAGTAATAGTAGTATAGGTAGTAAAATCAGTAATAGTAACAGTAGTGGTAGTACGTTGAGAAGTAGTAATAGTGGTAAAAGTAGTAGTAATTGGATTAGTAGTAACAATAATGGTTGTAGTAGGATCAGTAGTAGTAATAGTAGCAATAGCAGTAGTAAATGAATTAGTAGTAGTAACTGTAGTAGTGGTAATAGGATCAGTAGTGGTAATAAGATCAGTAGTGGTAATAGTAGAAGTAGTAGTAATTAAATTAGTAGTAGTAGTAATAGTAGTAGTAATAGTAGTAGTGGTAGTAGTAATAAAATTAGTAGTAATAATAGTAGTAGTGGTAGTAGTAATAAAATTAGTAGTAATAATAGTAGCAGTGGTAGTAGTAACTGAATTAGTAGTAGTAATAGTAGTAGTAAACGTAGTAGTGGAAGTAGGATCAGTAGTAGTAATAGTGGTAGTAGTAGTAGTAGTGGTAGTAGTAATAATAGTAGTAATGCTTGTATATTCAAAATAATTACAATAAATCAAAACAAATAAATACATAAATTGCATAAATAAATTGTGTATTATAAATGATTGTAAATCAGAAACCTTGAAAAATATTTGAGTCATAAAAGGACTTTTGTTGAGAAATTTTTATTTTCTCAAATCTAATGTGACACATGATTTACATGCCAACTTACGTTAAAAAATTACAACAGTTGTTCCATAAACACAAAAAATTTAATAAGAGAAAAATACAACAAAAATCCTTCTGTGTGCCAACCCTGGTGGTAAAATAAGCGGACAAAAGAAATGTGTGTAGTGGTTTTTATTTTTTAAATCCCATAATAATAATAATATAAAGTGCAGATGTGAAGATTACATCAATCATGTCAAACACATTTCCTGTAGAGTTAAACTGCACAAACCTATAATAGTATATAAAAGAATAAGTGAATGTAATATTATAACACTAACGTGTAGCTGACAAATCGAGTGCAGCAGAGAAACGTTCCCAACACACCGTGAAATCGATGCCACGGCGAATCGAGGCAAACGGGGTCTCGGTCAGGATTATTATGCCGTTCCTAATAAAGTGGCTGTGTATAACGTGCGCTCATCGGCCTGCTTCAGCATGCTTCCTTCAATCTGTTGAATTCATTTAAACTTCACAAGCAGGGTTTAAGTTCTTAAAAGGTTTAGCATAACAACGCTTCGACGTGTGAATTCATAAATTAGCCAGCGAATCGCTGTACCATGTTCACGATGCGAAACGTGCAAAGGTAAGAGCGGCGCTTTGGTCTCGTTTTCTTACTGCAGTCTGACGTTTTTAAATCAGATTCATGTCGGGACATATGCTCACTGTGTAGCGCATAACATCATCTAGAATCTATGTGGTACGTTTATGCTGAAGGGCGAGTAAATTAAAATTCAGCCACAAAATAGGAGTGAAACAGATTTGCATAGAACTTCCAAAAACGTAAACATGTAACGGAGTAAATGTAACTCACTAATAGTGTGGAGGTAGCATGGGTCTGATCGTGGATGGGTTTGAAGTGTGTGTTATTTTCACATGAGCAGACGGGTGCCGGAGGGGAGTGACGGGGCACTCCGCATTAGGACGCTATAATCTGGTTAGGCTAATCTCAGCGGTTTGTATGCGGAGGGAAAATGCTTAAGAGCTCCCAGGAGGAGGAACGGCGGTCTCGGAGGGTCTCGGGCCTCCAGCTCTGAGCAGACGTGAATGTGAATGAATAAATGAATGAATGTAAAGCTCGGCTCATTCTGCTAGACGTGGACTCTGAATGTTGAGTGAGTGAGCGGAGCCGCGCTGAAGGCCAAACAGAGTTTTCCTTCTTTCACAAGTTCATCCATTTTACACCGGGAACAAAAACCAGGGAAATAAATAAATAAAGGAAAGAAAGTCGGAATGTAAAATGGTAATTCTATTGAATTGTTATAATTATTTTATTAGTTTATAGTATTTCGGTTATGCAGCAGAATATATAGTGTAACATTTGGCCTGTGTGTGTGTGTGTGTGTGTGTATGTGTGTATTCAACCTCTTCTTGTTAGTTTGTTTTAATCATGAAGTACACAGATCCACCTCGGCCTGATACTCATACTGTGTTCTTACTCAGAACCTATAAATGTGAATATAAAAAAAAAAAAAAACTAATAGAAAAACTAGGGTGTGTTTCTCATTTTCTTAAATGTAAATATCTAAAAGGTAAATAAATTATCTTATTCTGCTAATTAATTAGAAAATACTCAGCAAATAATACATCAACCCTAAATGGTTACAGAATTAAACTAGAAAAAAGGTTCAGACCTGGGTCTCTCACAAACACTACCTGCTGCACTACCACCAAAAAATTGCACAGCTAAATAAATAATTATGCAATATAATAATAATAAGAAGAAGAAGGAGAAGAATATTAAGAATAATAAAAAACTTATGAGCTTTTCAAATATATTTAAAAAAAAATAATAAAGTTTTTAATTTTTGATTCATGACAGGGTTGATTGACTATAAAAGCGTAATAATAATAAAATAATAATAATATTAATATTAAGAATAATAATAATAGGAAAAAGTTGAATACTAAGATTAATAAAAAGCTTATGAGTTTTTAAAATAAATAAATAAATAAATTAAGTTTAAAATTTTTGATTTATAACAGGGTTGATTCCATGTTATAGTGTATTCATAAAGACTATAAAAGCATAAAAATAAAATAATAATAATAATAATAATAATACAAAGAAGAATACTAAGAATAATAAAAAGCTTATGAGCTTTTAAAATAAATAAATAACGTTTTTATTTGATAGTAGTGGCATTTAATTCATGACAGGGTTGATTTAGTGTTATTGTATATTGCATAAAGACTATAAAAGCATAATAATAATAATTATCATTGTTATTATTATTATTATTATTATCATAATCATCATTATTATTATTGTTATTATTATTATTATTATTATTATTATCATCATCATTATCATTATTATTATTATCATTATTATCATTATTATTATTTTAACTATTATTGTTATTATTATAATTATTGTTGTTGTAGTTATTATTATTATTATTGTTACTATTATTATTATTAATATTATTAATATTATTATTATTATTATCATAATCATTATCATTATCATTATTATTATTATTATTATCGTTATTATTATTATTATCATTATCATTATCATTATTATTATTATTATTATTATTATTATTACCATTATCATTATCATTATTATTATTATTATTATTATTATTATTATCATTATTATTATTGTTATTATTATTATTGTTATTATTATTATTGTTATTATTATTATTGTTATTATTATTATCATCATTATCATTATTATTATCATTATTATCATTATTATTATTTTAACTATTATTGTTATTATTATAATTATTGTTGTTGTAGTTATTATTATTATTATTGTTGTTACTATTATTATTATTAATATTATTATTATTTATGTACATTTTACATATATTCTTCCAAATGTCCACAATAATAAAGAAGTACAATCACAATATATAACATTAGATATAAAATATATTTGTTGTATTTTTTATATTATTTCTGGTTGAGCCACCTGATTAATATTTTATGCAATGAAAGAATAATATATTCAGCAGATTATTTCAGATGCTTATATTGATGTATTTATAATTTATAATGACAAATTTACTGGCAAGATAAACAGATTTTAAAATTCCTGAATTGTTCAGCTTTTTATCTTTGATAAAATCTATTGAAATATTTTTAAACTGTGTTTATTTTTTTCTCTTCATGTCATATATTATGTTTCGGTCACACTCAGCCGCCGGCACGGGTGCACGAGCAGGCGTTAATGGCTTATGGTAAACGTCCTATATCGTGTATTTATTCATCTAACCCTTGGTCACGGCTCTTTAAGCTCATGAAGAAGCCAATTAAAAGTGGCCTACAGACACGAAGGTCAAACAGTAACAGACCGGGTCGTCAGCGCGCCAATTACCAACAGCTGGTGCTCCGCCGAGCTACATGAACCCCGGAGTAATTGATGTGAATGAGAAATTTCTTCTGCTGATTGAAATCTAATTGATTTCGATACTCGAATCACGGCTACGGTGGCCTGCGTGGGCTATTTTACTGAACGTGTGTGTGTGTGTGTATCATTCACTGTACGTATCCAGATTCCCATTTATTTACAGCAAATGAGCTTCATTCTGGCACGGCGGCCTTTAAGCCCACGGCGATGCAAATATCCCTCGACTGTGGTCGGTGTTACAGACGTTCCAGCGGCTTCTAATTCATGGCAGATCCAGACAAATTTCCTCTCAGCTGAGGGTGAGAGTTTGGTTTTCTTTCCGACCTTGGACCTTCGTTCCATGTACGTTTTCATGGGTGCAGTCGCGATCGTGTTCACAGCCGACGTTACGAGAAACCACAAACGTAATAAAGAAGTGAAATTATTTTTGTAGAACTTGAAATTTAAACACTGCTGTGTAGCACATTAACCGGACACTTTTAACGACTCGAATCAGCATCTGTCTGCTCACTAGTCCAGTACCTTAACCACTTAGCTCCACTACATGGACAAAAGTATTGGGACGCCCCTTCTAATTATTGAATTTAAGTGTTTCAGCCACAGCAATCGCTAACAGGTGTTATAAATCAATTATATAATGAAAATATATGCTTCCAACATTGCAGCAACAGTTTAGAGAAGGTCTCTTATTGTTCCAGCATGACTGTACCCCTGTGTACAAAGTAAGATCTATAAAGACATGAAGTTCAGTTAACCAACAGCTCTGGAATGAACTGGAACATCAACTGAGGCTTTCTTGACCAACATCAGTGCCCATCCATACAAATGCTGTCATCTGACTGAATGGGCACAAATTCCCATACACAGAGATACTTTAAAATCCTTAAAGACTTTTTTAAGCTCATAATATCACACAAAGGTCACTCTGTTTTAATATTATTTGTTTATGAAACCGGACGTCCGACAATCTCATGGTCAGGTGTCCAAATACTTTAAATACTGTATTAAGCGGTATTACAGTATTACATTTTGTTGTTTGTTTCCCCGTATTCCCGATGATTTTTTTTTTGCACACACGCAGACACACGCTGGTCACCACGAGGACTCTACCACACACCTTATCAAAAACATTTATAGATGCTTCTTTTTTATACAGCACACACAGGCGGTGTCGGATTCCTACAGTGAGTTTAACAGGGAGGAACACGCTGTGCTCTCTTTATTCCTTTATCGCTCCTGTTGTTATTTCCAACAGACAATAGGCGTCTTTCCCTGAAACGGACATAACTGATTGTGTCTCTGCTGGACCTGACCAGGCTGGTCTACTCGAGCATCATGTGTATGGGGTTGTTCATGTGTAAAACATTTGAAAAGCAACGTGTGTGCATGGTTTGCAGAGGTTTTTGCCACATAAGGGAACCAAGAATTCATCATTTCCAACTTTACTTGTTTAAATCATCAGATGTAAGTGAAAATAGTGGATGAAACCGAGTCAGGAATAGAACGGCTGGCTTGTTGATATGCTAGACCATCCTCTTCAGCATCTGCGCCCACTAATGAGCCCATTCCTGCCCTGTTTTATCTAACCTCCCAGGATGGGCTATTAGCATCTCCAAAGAGAGAGACAGACAGAGAGAGGGAAAAAAAGAGACAGAGAGAAAAAGAGAGACAGAGAGAGAGATGGCCGTACAATCCTGGTCCTGATGGACAGAGCAGTGCTGCAGAACACACTTTCTGTTTCAAAGCCTCCTCTAATAGGTCCCTTATGGAGGCAGCACGGCGGTGGGGAGGAGAGCGAGATGAGAGGTTAATTTGGGCTCGGCCCAGGTGATCCGCTCAGTCAATCCTCCTCCTCTCCACTCCATCCGCTTAATGATTATTAACACGCTTCAAATGCTTAAGGAGCCCTGGGAGCCCCCGGCCCAGCCTCCCTCCCTCACTGTCGTTCAGCTCGTCGGAGCATGAGGGGAAATCATTATGCTAACGAGGCCGCCGCCACTGTTTTTATTTCCTCTAATCACCCCCACCTTCAGGGACGAGCCCAAGCGCACGCACACCGTTCCGGCCCGGGCCTTATAAATATTTCCCCTTTTTCTCGCCGCATTTGGTTAAAAACGGAAGAACAAAGCGGGCGGCGCGTTTGCCCCGAAACCCTGACGGTGCGAGCTGTGGGAGGTTTTGATTTTAAAGCCGCCGTGGATAGAGCTGGCTCCGCCGCTGAAAAAAACGGGATGGTTTTGAAAATCGACGCTTAGCAGCGACCCTCGGGCGATAATCTTTAACTGAGGGTCGCATCAGGGTGCGTTTTTATGGAATGATGGATAGATTAGAAAAGTGAATGCTGAATAAAAAAACATTTACATTCAGTTATGTTGGACATGAAGCATCCAGAGCTGCAAATTTCATTAAAAAAATGTCCTACAAATACAAATGAGCATTTCTGAGAGCAAATGTGGGTGGGTTATTGGTTTTTTTGTCATATCAAATACTAGTTTGTACTAGTTGAGTAGAGCAGTGGTAGCTCAGTGGGTTCTAGGCTGTCAATCGCAGCATTGGAAATACAGCCAAGTGCTTATGAACAAAAGTACTGGGATTAATGTGTGAACAGGTGTAAAAAATCTATTACATAACGGAAAGTTATATGCCTCCAACTTTGCAGCAGTGGTTTAGGGAAGGCCCTTTCCTGTTCCAGCATGACTGTGCCCCTGTGCACAAGACATGAAGAAGAGCTCAGTTTAAAAAAGCCCTGACCTCAGCCTCACTGAACATCTCCGGAATGAACCCAAACATCAGCTGTGACTTTCTTGACCAACATCAGTGCCCAGCCATACAAATACCATCGTCATTTGACTGAAAGGGCACAAATTCCCACATACATACTAACATTTACATTTTCAGTATTTAGCAGATGCTTTTATTCAAAGCGACTTACAGTACTGTGACAGTATTCAGTCTGAGCAATTGAGGGTTAAGGGCCTTGCTCAAGGGTCCAACAGTGGCAACCTGGCAGTGGTTGGGCTTGAACCAGTGACCTTTTAATTACTAGTCCAGTACCTTAACCACTAGGCTACAACTGCCCTTACATAAAGACTGTTTTTGATATTAGATTTCCGACAAGTTTATGGTCAGGTCTCCAAATACTTTTGGCCGTATAAGAGACGTTGTAGCCTAGTGGTTAAGGTACCGGACTAGTAATCAGAAGGTCGCTGGTTCAAGCCCCATCACTGCCAGGTTGCAGCAGTTGGTCCCTTTAGCAAGGCCCTTAACACTCAGTTGCTTAGACTGAGTACTGTAAGTCGCTTTGAATAAAGATATCTGCTAAATGCCAAAAATGTAAATGTAAATAGTGTAGCTGCAGTTGGATCCTTAAACAAGGCCCCTTCATCCGCGTAACTCCAAGGGTGCTGTATATTGGTGGACCTGTGCTTTGATTCCAGCCTCAGAACAAGCTTGGATATGTAAAGATGTGCATTTAAGACAATTTTCTTCTATAAGATCTGCAAATGTTATTCAAGTAGCCAAATTATATGACCGGAATTATGTGGACAACCCTCATAACTATTGATGTGTTTGATTGAGGTGTTTCAGGTGTATAAAATCTCTATGGTTGGTGTTTCCAGTTCCAGCATAACCAGCACCATTTCTATAAAGACGTGGTTCTACGATCCTGTTGTATAGAAACTCCAGCGGTCTGCACAGAACCCTGACCGCAACCGGAACATCAGCTGTTAGCCAGGCCTTTACATCCAACATTACCTGACCTCATGAAGGTTTCTGGATGCAGAAGTTGAAATCTAGTGGAAATCCTTTCCAGAGCTGTGGAGGCTGTTATATCTGTCCAGCCAGCTCATGGATAGGCGTCCACATACTTCCAGCCAAATAGCGCAAATTAAATACGTAAATAAATAAATTAAAGACGCTCGAGGTCTTCAGGACTGCTACTGAGTCCACATAGCTCTTCAGTATGTGCTGGACGATTCAGCCCAAACCAGAGCCACTAATGAGGAGATAATAGCTCCACTGAAATGTGACTGAAACTCGCAGACGTTCGCTGGGGACACGGAAGACAGATGGATCACCGGCGAAACGTTTTACACACACACATACACACACACACACACACACACACACACACACACACACACACAGTCTTAGCTCTCACTTCCTGATATTCTAGCATAGGAATGAAGTGCAGATTGCTTGAGTCTAATCCAACAAATGTGCACATACGGTGCATGAACATCAAAGCTGTGTAAGTACACAAGACTTTATATACTTTACTTTCTAAATAAAAAGCACTTTCACCACTGTAAATTCGGCCACGTTCCTCCCACGTTCCAAACCTAGTCCTCCTCATCCCAACGTTATCCCAAAACCAAGCACTCCAGATTCCTCCTGCTTCACCAGTACGTCCTGATATACAAACACCTGATCTGTTTATCAAGATACAGTCCAGGTTCATTTATTCACTGTCTGTTTAACCACCACTTTATCCTAATCTGGGTCACGGTGGGTCCAATTCACTGGGTGAAAGGTAAGACAGGTTGCCAGTCCATCACATAGCAAGCACACACACATTCACACCTAGGGCAACTTTAGTTTCTCCAGTTGACATGACTGCATTCTTTGGACTGTAGGAGAAAACCGGAGCATGACATAGGGAGAACATGCAAACTCCATACAGAAAAAGGCCCGAACCGCTCCACCTGGGAATCAAACCCAGGGTCCACGGCCACCAAAATGGTCCACGGCCACCATAATGGTCAACAGTCATTAAAATGGTCCACGGCCACCATAATGGTCCACAGTCATTAAAATGGTCCACGGCCACCATAATGGTCCACGGCCACCAAAATGGTCCACGGCCACCAAAATGGTCCACGGCCACGATAATGGTCCACGGCCACCATAATGGTCCACAGTCACCAAAATGGTCCACGTTTACCAAAATGGTCCACGGCCACCAAAATCTCATCAGCTGTATTCATGGTAAAGTTTAGTGATGTCATAGAACCTTTAACTCCTGCGTACCCATATTATTTAGCCAAAATTATGTGGAACCCCCTACAAATTATATTCACAGTTCAGGTGTTTCAGCCCCACCCATTTAACCTGTCCTCAAAATGCTCTTTTGACTGAACAGGCACACATTTCCCCGGACAGTCATCCTAGAAGAATGGAGACTGTTTTAGATACAATTGGCAACCAGAACGGCTCCAGATATTAAAATAAGTTGTTCAACAAGCATCTGATCAGGTGTCTATATATTTTGGCTTATAGTGCACTAACCCAAAAGTAGCTCATTCCTGTCTCTTTATTCACACACACACACACACACTGTTTTTTCTCAGCATGGCAGGAGGAACCAGTTCCTCTTTAAAGTGCCCCCTGATAAACAGACACTAGGAGGAAGAGACCCAGTTCCTCAAATTGATTTCAGGGAGAAAAAAAAATTATTCATCCATCTGGACCGGCTTCAGGCAACGAGAGGAGAAGGAAAGATTTTTGAAGTGTGGATGTGGATCAGAAACGGTGGAGGCAGAATAATGTATAATGCATTATAGACAATCATCAGCCATTACAGCGCACCTACGGGCGGCCGATAGATTGAGTCCGCCGGCCTATCTGATTCCTTCAGAGGAACAGACACATTGAATGAATTTAGCGTCACTCGTGGCTTCGACCGGAGCTCGGGGTGAGTCCCTGCCTGCAGGCCGCTGCTTTAAAAAATAAACATTTTAATCTGCTTTCATGTCCTTTAGTGCGGGACTTATTTTGGAGTCTCTCTCGCCGCTACGTATAACGACACGGCCGGGTTCCACCTGAACCGTAACGTTTATGAGCAGGACAACGTCTGACATGATCACATAAAAATCCCTTTGACCTGGGAATCGTTATTACTGACGTCTAAGGCAAAGCTGTGTCTCTACATCGAAGGAGAAATTAAAATCACTCGTAACATCTGAACGTCAGGGAGTGAAACTTGCTTGACTGTGAACAGCTTTTTATATAAACTAGCCCTACGTACTGCTGCGTGTATATTGTTTAGAAAGCACACCAACAGGGTATGAAAGAACTGAAAGCTTTCATGTGTGTTCTAGCAGCTTCTAATTCTAAGTCAAACAAGCCTTTTCATGTGGGCGCAGAGAAGTCAACAGCAGTAGCCAATCATAATCACTCACTCACTCTCACTTTCTTAACCGCTTATCCGATCAGGGTCGTGGGGGATGCTGGAGCCTATCCCAGCTTTTCAATGGGCGCAAGGCACACAGTAACACCCTGGATGGGGCACGAGTCCATCACAGGGCAGACACACCGACACACACACATACACACACATTCACCTATAGGGCAATTCGAGTCTCCAATTGACCTGACTGCATGTTTTTGGACTGTGGGAGGAAACCCACACAGATACGGGGAGAACATGCAAACTCCACACAGAAAGGACACGGACCGCCCCCTCTGGGGATCGAACCCAGGACCTTCTTGCTGTGAGGCAACAGTACTACCCACCGGCCTGCCCCAATCATAATCACTCACTCACTTTCTTAACCACTTATCCAATCAGGGTCACGGTGGGGTAATGGAGCCTATCCCAGCTTTTCAATGGGCGCAAGGCACACAGTAACATCCTGGATGGGGCGCCAGTCCATCGCAGGGCAGACACACACACACACCCATTCACCTATAGGGCAATTCAGTGTCTTAAATTAACCTGACTGCATGTTTTTGGACTGAGGGAGGAAACCCACGCAGACACGGGGAGAACATGCAAACTCCGCACAGAAAGGACACGGACCGCCCCGCCTGGGGATTGAACTCAGGACCTTCTTGCTGTGAGCCACCAAATGATTGATTGCCTCTAAACAGCCATGACGCAGACGTCTCTGTGAGCCTGACTGTATATAAATGAACCTGATGGATCGACACATATAATAAGGACCTTCAACAGTCAGTACTTGACGTCTCATGAGAGACAAACACTATAAAAGAATACCTCCATCAGCACTCTGTGAACTACGGGGTGCAGGAGGAATAATTTCTGTTTCCGTATCAGTGTTGCATAAAGCCGATCTCGGCGCGGCTCTATCAGACACGAAGTGGCATTAATGAGCTGATTCCAGCAGCACGGCGGATTTAAAGACGCCACGCCGCAGCGCAATCATTACTTTAGGGATTCTGCATTAAATGCATTATTATGTGGGCAGATTCGAGAGGCGGCACTTAAGCCTCGCAAAAATGAAAGGCAAAGAATTCCTCCTTTGTAATCTGGGCAGAAGACAATAATTAACAGAAACATTTTAATGACTGGTCTGAAAGGAATAGCTATCAGGCAGAAGCGCGCACGCCGCCAGTGGAAATAACGATCGCCATGCGGCAAAGAAATATTGTAAGCACATCAAACAGTAATTTAGCGCAGGGCCGCGGCTCAGACTTAGGAAATACCTGAACAGGTGATCATTTCACGTCGAGCGCTAACACTACACAGAGCGCCATGGGAGCGCGGGCCGAGACGTGCTATTCAGGCCCATTAAGGGATCAGCTCGCGTCTTTCTCACAGCTAATAGCAGGGTTCTGCCGCAGTCTGAAGCCTTGTCATGGGCAGCGCTTGGCAGACTGGCAGGCACCCACTTGAAAGCCCGAGTGTGTTTAGGGAGACGAGGCAGAGGAGAACGTGGAGACGGGAATCTCGTCGCACCCTGTGATCAGGCGGAGAACGCGGGGTGTTAGCATGCACCACCCAGAAACACACCAACCCGTCGTGACAGGCGGCGTGAGGATTAGAAATGGAACGATTCATTCGTTTACAGAATCAGATCTTCATGCAACAATTACAAATGCTAGAAGGAATTTATGTTAATGAGATGTTGGTGATGATCCACATTGTAAGGAGGTCAAAAAGTATGTGGACACCTGACTATGAGCATATCAAAAGTTATATTTTACTTATATACCTAGTTTTTTGTCTCTACTCCTCTGAAAAGGCTTTTCACAAGATTTTGGAGGGTGCCTGTGGAGATTTGTTCCCATTCTGTGCTTTCTTTGGTGTACACTATATGGCCAAAAGTATGTGGACACCTGATTGTAAGCTTGTTAAAAGTCATATTTGAATACAGGTTGCATTAATGTGAAGTTTTCCCAGCTATAACTGTAAGTCTCCACTCCTCTGGAAAAGCTTTTCACAAGATTGTGTGCCTGTGGGAATTTGTTCCAATTCTTGAAGGAATTTATGGTAATGAGATGTTGATGATGATCCACATTGTAAAGAAGGCGTTGGCTCTCCGTACACAACGCTGAGCTGCACGGAACTTGTCAACGTGTAGGTGATAAGATGCATACGGCTGCTGCCCGCGTGTCAGAGGGGGCATGGGTTAGCTTAGTTCTCCTCAATCAGAGCAGGGATTGGCATTGGTGGAGAGGAAGCATGACGCAATTGGGCAATTGGACGCGCTAAAAGGGAGAAAAAGGGGAGGAAATTCATAAATAAAATATATTTTAAAAAGTCATATTTTAAGTCAGTGAGCATTAATATAAAGTTTTCCCAGCTGTAATTGTAAGTCTTCACTCCTCTGGAAAGGCTTTTAACAAGATTTTGGAGTGTGCCTGTGGGAATTTGTTCCCATTCTGTTCTTCTGACTGGAAAATAGTGTTTCTGTATGTTCTGAAGATAAATAATGTGAAGATAAATATGTTTTGATGGTTTGGGTCACTATTTTCACATCAGGTTTGGTAAATTTCCTTCCTTTAGTCAATTAAAGTCCACACAAAACATTTTGTGTTGGTGCAGAAGAAGCGTGAATTGGAATGCTGACTGTTAACCTGGCAGCACATTATGAATGGAAATGGAAAGATGCTCAGGTGTGGTGTCCGTAAACTTTTGGTCATACAGTGTGTGGCTAAACACTCAGCAGACGAGACTTAGCCTTGGGGCAGAGCCATGATTACTCTCCAGCCTCTATTATTTCACTCCTCTCATCTTGAATCCCATCCTTAGCCGGCAGGTGGGTTTTAAACAAACCCAACAGCTTTCCCACATCCACTCAGTGTGTGTGTGTGTGTGTGTGTGTGTGTGTGTGTGTGTGTGTTTGTGCAGCGTGTATTTATTCACCATTTCTCTCTAATGACTCCCTCTAGACTCATTAAGTGTGTGTATGTGTAGACAGGGGACAGCGGTGCGACAGTGGGGGTCAGAAACACAAGGACCCAAAGCAACAAGCTCCTAACTGGGAGCCTGGCCCTTAACACCAACTCTTCATTAATTATCCCCTTTACACACACACACACACACACACACACACACACACACACACACACACAAACACACACACATGGCTCAAGGCTAGGATATGCTGTTTCAGAAGTGCATCTGAGAGCAGACAGAGACGAATGTCAGAAAGGTTCGTGATTTCAAACCATTTACACTTAAGTAAGGAAAATTTTTTCTTCATCTATTAGGAAAAATAACATCCAGAAGGAATAGTAAATGTATACAGTGCATGTAAATTTAACAGTAGTAATAATAATAATAATAATATAATTAAAATAAAATAATAATAACAATAATAATAATAAAATTATATTAATAATAATAATATAATAATAATAATAATTATTATTATATAATAAAAATAATAATATAATAATAATAATATAAAAAAAATAATAATAATAATAACAATAACAATAATAATAATAATATAATAATAATAATATAATAATAATAATAGAGATAATAAAAATAATAATAATAATATAAAAATAAAAAAATTATAATAACAATAATAATAATATAAATAATAATAATAATAATAATAATAGAGATAAAAATAATAATAATAATATAAAAATAAAAGAATAATAATAACAATAACAATAATAGAAATAATAATAATAATAATAATAATAATAATAACAATAATAATAATAATAATAATAAGAAGAAGAAGAAGAAGAAGAAGAAGAAGAAGAAGAAGTTTTCCTTTTCGTCTGCTTCTGTATTTAGGGGTCACCACAGCAGATTATTCTAGTATAACTGATAATAATTATAATCATAATAATAATAATAATAATGTTCTATTAATCCTGCAAAAAAATCATAACGTTGTAGTTACCAACAGCAGTTTTGCACTAACTGACTAATGTTATTTATTTATGATGTTTAAATACTTTTCCATGGTCCTTTAATTTTTTTGTGCAAATCTTAGTTTGTGCTCATGAATACATTATTTCTTTTGTTCATTCATGTAAGTACAAAGAACAAAGACATGATGTGCACTGGGATTATATTAAATAAACAAGAGAGAGGGTAAATACAGAGTGTGCGTTTGTGTGTGTGTGTGTGTGTGTGTGTGTGTGTTTGTGTGTGTGTGTGTGTGTGTTGAGCACAGTGCGTATTAAGTGAGGATTCAGAACTGAGCCCGAGAGGTAAACACACACCACCCACACCGCGCCTCCCTCTGCATTACAGTCTGAGCTATACACAATTATCTCAGAATTGTTTGAATGTTTTGTGGTGGCGCTGACATGTGTGACTCTGTAAATACAAAAAACTAACTGATCGTTACATGATGAGCGTACAGCAATTCCACTGCTTGTACAAACTCATGTTCAATAAAAGTTGGGACGTTAGGATTATGATTATACATGATTAGCTGTGTCTGAGGGGGAATGTGATTGAGACCCTGCCATGGATTGGTGTTTTGTCCAGGGTGTGTTACTGCACTGCGGCCTGTGATTCCAGGAAAGCCAGACCCATCGCAACCCTGACCAGGATAAAGCAGGATACAACATAGCTTTCTGACACTTTCTTTGGCAGAAGATTCAGAGCCATCAAAACCAGTACAACCAGACATGCTAACAGGTTTTTCCCCAGAGCTTTAACACTCCTTAACCACAGTGAACTTTGTACTTTAAACTTAAACTAATCATCAAACCTCTATACTGTATTACAGTACGTCTTCTGTAATGTAATACTCATTCCCACAGCTGTACAGATGTTGAATTTCTCCTATATTTATATAATTTAATATAATATTCTGTATATAATAGTTGCCATATTTCTATTCTACATATGTACAGGGCGGCACCGTGGCTTGGTGGCTTGATGGGTAGCAATGTCGCAGCATGAGTTTGATTTCCAGGTGGAAAGATCTGGGTCCTTTCTGTGTGGAGTTTGCATGTTCTCCCTGTGTGTGTGTGTGTGTGTGTGTGTGTGTTAATCAGACCCACAGTGACCCTGAATCGGATAAATCAGAATATGTACACATGCACACATCTTTTAACCCCTCTTCTTAGCTTTTTATAATTCTTTATTCTATATTCTTTTCCTGTTTATTGCTTTTATTGCATTTTTACAATAAATACTTCTTTACTGTCTTTGCTGTCTGTCTTGTTTAGTATGTTATCTGTCATACATGTGTAACATATATGTAACATACTTGGCAAAATAAAGTGATTCTGATTCCAATTCCGATTCAGAATTATTTATTCCTAGTTAAATACTTGTATTATTTATTCCTAGTTAAATACTTGTATTATTTATTCCTAGTTAAATACTTGTATTATTTATTCCTAGTTAAATACTAGTATAATTTATTCCTAGTTAAATAATTGTATTATTTATTCCTAGTTAAATACTTGTATTATTTTTTCCTAGTTAAATACTAGTATCATTTATTCCTAGTTAAATACTAGTATTATTTATTCCTAGTTAAATACTTGTATTATTTATTCCTAGTTAAATACTTGTATTATTTATTCCTAGTTAAATAATTGTATTATTTATTCCTAGTTAAATAATTGTATTATTTATTCCTAGTTAAATACTTGTATTATTTATTCCTAGTTAAATACTTGTATTATTTATTCCTAGTTAAATACTTGTATTATGTATTCCTAGTTAAATAATTGTATTATTTACTCCTAGTTAAATACTTGTATTATTTATTCCTAGTTAAATACTTGTATTATTTATTCCTAGTTAAATACTTGTATTATTTTTTCCTAGTTAAATACTAGTATCATTTATTCCTAGTTAAATACTAGTATTATTTATTCCTAGTTAAATACTTCTATTATTTATTCCTAGTTAAATACTTGTATTATTTATTCCTAGTTAAATAATTGTATTATTTACTCCTAGTTAAATACTTGTATTATTTATTCCTAGTTAAATACTTGTATTATTTATTCCTAGTTAAATACTTGTATTATTTATTCCTAGTTAAATACTTGTATTATGTATTCCTAGTTAAATACTTGTATTATTTATTCCTAGTAAAATACTTGTAATATTTATTCCTAGTTAAATACTAGTATTATTTATTCCTAGTTAAATACTAGTATTATTTTTCCTAGTTAAATACTTGTATTATTTATTCCTAGTTAAATACTTGTATTATTTTTCCTAGTTAAATACTTGTATTATTTATTCCTAGTTAAATACTTGTATTATTTTTTCTAGTTAAATACTAGTATTATTTATTCCTAGTTAAATACTTGTATTATTTATTCCTAGTTAAATACTAGTATTATTTATTCCTAGTTAAATACTAGTATTATTTATTCCTAGTTAAATACTACAGTAGTATTATTTATTCCTAGTTAAATACTTGTATTATTTATTCCTAGTTAAATACTAGTATTATTTATTCCTAGTTAAATACTACAGTAGTATTATTTATTCCTAGTTAAATACTTGTATTATTTATTCCTAGTGAAATACTAGTATTATTTATTCCTAGTTAAATACTTGTTAACTGTCTGTTCTGTCCAACCAAGACAAATTTCTTGTATGTGTAACATACTTGGCGAAATAAAGTGATTCTGATTCCGATTCTGATTCCGATTCCGAATGATCTGACTCGTTATCATTTAAGCAGTTAATAAAATATTTGAGCCGGCGTGATCAGGTGTCCCTGTGGTGAACCTGAATGGTGCTTTTGTGGGGCGTGTTTGTCTCTCCGGCGCGGTTAATAAGCTGGTGATGACGGAGCTTAGCGTGGTTTGACCTCTGCTAAAACACTTAGTATGGTGAGGTGAATTTGAGAAGAGAAAGGTCTCAATCAGTGGAAAGAATATTGTGCCTCCTCTCACCGACTGAAGTCTTTAAGAAAAGCATCCGGTCCTGAATGAGCGCGGCGGCGTGTGTTGGGAGTAACTGGAGATCTCTGAAAGGTGTGTGTTCAGGAGCGCTCAGTTCAAAAAGAGGTGAAGAAAACGAGACCCACCGAGTAGGTGAACTCTATCAGGTCACAGAGTTTCTCCTTTACTAATACGATTAAATAAATACCACATATTTAACCTTGTGCTATACATCCAACAGTATTTGGACACCTGAGCGTGAGCTTGTCGGACATCACATTTAAAAAACGAATGTTATTAGAACAGACTGACATCTGTGAGCCGTTCTATTGAGAAGACTTCTCACAAGACTTTGAAATAAGGCTGTGTATGGGAATTTGTGCCCCTGATGTTGGTCAATAAAGCCTTAGTTGATGTTTTGATTCATTCCAGAGCTGTTCAGTGGAGCTGAGGTCAGGACACTGGAGTTTATTTGAAACAAGCTTTTCATGCTATATTTAAACTATATATACACAGATCAGGCATAACATTATGACCATCTTCCTGATATTGTGTTGTTCCCCCTTTTGCAGCCCCATACACAACAAACTGTGATGCTCTGTGTATTCTGACACCTTTCTATCAGAACCAGCATGAACTTCTTCAGCAGTTTGAGCTACAGTAGCTCATCTGTTGGATCGGACCACACGGGCCAGCCTTTGCTCCCCACGCACATCAATGAGCCTTGGCCGCCCATGACCCTGTCACCGGTTTACCACTGTACTTTCCTCGGACCACTGTTGATAGATACTGACCACTGAGCTGCAGTTTTGGAGATGCTCTGACCCAGTCGTCTAGCCATCACAATCTGGCCCTTGTAAAACTCACTCAAATCCTCACGCTCGCCCATTTTTCCTGCTTCTAACATCAACTTTGAGGATAAAATGTTCACTTGCTGCCTAATATATCCCCCCCGCTAACAGGTGCCGTGATGAAGAGGTAATCACTTCACCTGTTATTCACTTCACCTGTCAGTGCTCATTATGTTATGCCTGGTCGGTGTAGCTCACGCATCTGCACAGATATAATTGGCTTTGTCAGATGTAGCCTAGCAGTTAAGGTACTGGACTAGTAAGCAGAAGGATGCTGGTTCAAACCCCTCCACTTCCAGGTTGCCCTTGAGCAAGTTGCTTGGACCATATACTGTAAGTCACTTTGGATAAAAGCATCTGCCAAGTGCGATAAATGTAAAAAATGTAAATATCTAAGCACTGAGGGTGGCCAAAGTTCTTCCCCAAGTAAACAGGACTCACTGCATTTCTGACCAGGATAACCAGATCTGCTGGGTGACCTCTAGTCTGTAGCTTTTACTACGGCTGCGTTTTTAATTGTTCGGTCACTTCAGTGGCAAAACAGAGTCAAAAACAAATGGCTGTAAAAAGCAGCCTGTGCAAACAGCAGCAGCACACACACACACACACACACACACTTTTACACATCTGCACACTGACAATCAGCTCCAAAATACACATTTACATTTAAAACATACAGTGTTTCTACGTGTTTAACCAATGTTCTGCATATTTTAGGGCATTTTTATATAAACACGCAGTTATTTATGCGTGTTATGTTGTTTGCACATTTCGGTACATTCATGAATATTGATTTACAAGCTCAGGATCTTTTTCGACTCTGTTTTGTACTCAAACGATCCCACACGCATAAACATGAACTAACAATAGACTGCAAACAATGAGTGAGCGGCCTCGGCACAGCTTACATTCCCGTCCATCCGTCACATCAAATATTGCCTACGAACACACAGTTGTCAGTCACAGATTGGTCACTTCCTACGACTATTATAATAAATAACTCGAAGCAGATACATCCGCATTGTTTCCAGTCAAACCGCGACTCCATTCAGTCAATATTATGCAAAAAAGCCTGACCCTTGCATGGCTTCTCGAGTCCTGAGAGCCGGTCCGAGGCTTTTGTGCTCGCAATTACAGGCGATAATTGCCATGTAATGAAGTTAAGGATTTGTAGGATTTATGGTGATGCTACTCCCCCATCAGCTTTCTCCTTTCTCACCCTGTATCGTTTTAAACCAGCTCCTGCTTTTGTCTGCTACACAAAAGAAATGCAGACAATATGTGGCCGGCCGGTCGTTGCTTTTACAGCATTGCCCTGTTGTTTTTCACCTTTACGTTCCCCTCCCTTCCTTTATTTTCTCCTCTCATCTAACTAGCCTCATTCTTTTCTCCACCTCCAATAACAGGCTTCCCTTTCTCTCCTCTAGCTGAGTTCGGGGGGCCGGCTTCACTAGATGCTCTCTTTTCAGCCGCCCAATAAGCTGTGAAATGCCCCCACTGTTTAATGGTGTCTAATGATTACCACTTACACTGACCGAGACAATGCAAACGAGGCCTAAACTACCCGGGGGAACCGCATGCGCCCCTCGCGCCACCGAGTCTCATAGCAACTCTGTGAATAGGGGACGAGTCTCGGAGCGAATCGAGGGGACGCGGCCGTGTCGCGTTTTTCAAAGGGAGCCGGGCTCTTCTCACACAGCGGGGACGTGATGGAGTGTTTCGGACACTCCTACTGTACCCGGCCGACCTCTGACCCCGAGCCGAGCTCAGCCGATTTCAATGAACTGAACGCAGGGGTTCAAGGCAACCTCTGACCCCTCCGTAAAGTCTCGGCCAACACTCCCACACGGGGAAAAAGACTTCAAACGCACAAGCAGAGGTCAAAGGTGGAGCGGGATTAAATATTTACAGCGTTATTTATTTATTTATTCTCGTCATATTACAGTCACGTCATCCTGATCAGAAGTCCACCGACACTGTCTGGGAGGTTTGGCATGTTCTGCCCATGTTTGTATGGGCTCTCTGGTTTCCTTTCTCCTTCCAAAATCATTCTGAAAGTTGGATTGGCGGCTTTAAATTGTCCCTGGGTGTGAATGAGTATTTGGGAAAGTAAGTGAGTGACTGAGTGAATGAGTGAGTGAGTGAGTGAGTGGGTTAGTGATAGAGTAAGTGAGTGAGTGAGTGGATTAGTTAGTGAGTGAGTGAGTGGGTTAGTGATAGAGTGAATGAGTGAGTGAGTGAGTGAGTGGGTTAGTGATAGAGTAAGTGAGTGAGTGGGTTAGTTAGTGAGTGAGTGGGTTAGTGAGTGAGTGAGTGATAGAGTGAATGAGTAAGTGAGTGGGTTAGTAATAGAGTGAGTGAGTAAGTGAGTAAGTGGGTTAGTGATAGAGTAAATGAGTGAGTGGGTTAGTGAGTGAGTGGGTTAGTGACTGAGTGAGTGAGTGAGTTAGTGATAGAGTGAGTGGGTGAGTGAGTGAGTGAGTTAGTGATAGAGTGAATGAGTGAGTGGGTTAGTTAGTGAGTGGGTTAGTGAGTGAGTGATAGAGTGAATGAGTAAGTGAGTGGGTTAGTGATAGAGTGAGTGAGTAAGTGAGTAAGTGGGTTAGTGATAGAGTAAATGAGTGAGTGGGTTAGTGAGTGAGTGGGTTAGTGAGTGAGTGAGTTAGTGATAGAGTGAGTGGGTGAGTGAGTGAGTTAGTGATAGAGTGAATGAGTGAGTGGGTTAGTTAGTTAGTGAGTGAGTGAGTGAGTGAGTGAGTGAGTGAGTGAGTGAGTGAGTGGGTGAGTAAGTGAGTGAGAGAGTGGGTTAGTGATAGAGTGAATAAGTGAGTGGGTAAATCCAGGTTGCAATATAATAGTGGTATCTTCCCCAGGGTGTATTCAGGTTTTGCATCAGGGTTTCCAGATGCCACCAAACCCACCACAACCCTGACCAGAATGCATGACTGGTGTAGCTCCATAGTTGCCCCAGCTCTACAGTGTCCCAGGTTTGATTGGTGACCGTATACCTCCATTGACAGAAATTTCAAGTATGTATTCTGTTCTTGCAAAAGAAAGACTACCATTGACTCTAGTCCCACCAAGACCCTGACCAGGATAAACAGTAGTCCAGCTTAAGATGACATGATGCTATTCATTAGCAAATAATTGATATTGTGTATTATATTATAGAGTACAAGACTGTTTATAGTGCTGATAATGCTGTTAATTATCCACACAGAACTAAACCTTAGATGTAAATAGGGTTGCCAAGTGTCCAGAAAGTAAACATGGCCAGGTACCATCTTACTAGTTTAGGTTCAGTCTAGACACTACTGATGTGTGACATGATTGGTATTAGATGCTGTGTATCATATTATAGAGAATGCTGTTAATTAACCACACAGGACAAAACTTAAGATGTAAATAAGGTTGCCAGGTCTCCAGATATTTAACGTGGTCTGGTACCATCTTACTAGTTCAGGTTCCGTCTGGACCATATTGATGTGTATCATATTATAGAGTACAAGACTGTTTATAGTGCTGATAATGCTGTTAATGATCCACACATAAGAAATTCAAGATGTATATAGGGTTGCCAGGTCTCCAGATATTAAACATGGTCTGGTACCATCTTACTAGTTCTGGTTCAGTCTAGACTCTATTGATCTGTATGGTAGGTGTAGTGATTTTAAACATCCAAGTAAGCCTTATTTATGGTGGGATCAGGATGAAAAGCTAAGCAAAGCAACGGCCACTGTGCTAATCTGGCAACATACAACAACATGAGGTCAGCAGTGCCCACAACAATCACTGATCTGGGTGACTGGAGGAATCACAAGTGTAAAGTAAGGCAGGATCGAATTTTCTAGACATTGCTGCTACTGGTGTTGGTGGAGGGTCTTCGTATCCTAAAATAAAACATATATAATGTATAATATATGTGTCTGTAGCTGTGTGTAGCTGTGTGTATCTGTGTGTAGATGGATGTGTGTGCTGTGGTCTGCTGCAGGTGGATTGAACTCTCTTCAATGGGAGAAAAAAGGAAGCAATGATCTGCCGAACTTCAAACAGACCTGCTGCTCTGCTCCTCCACGTCCCTCAGGTCTCCAGCACAGCCATCTAACCGTGTGTGTGTGTGTGTGTGTGTGTGTGTGTGTGTGTGTGTGTGCATGGTTTAAACAGTGTGTGCACAGTCTCTTGGTAGGAAATAGAGGAAAGAAGCTGCCAAATAAGCCAACGGCAGCAATTAGTGAGAGCTGCTTCATGCAGTATAAGACAGGAGACATGGCAAGGGCACAAGCAGGTAAAGGGGGGTTGACAGTATATTTATATATAACACATGTATGACAAATATATAACATTATAATATACATTATTAATCCAATCACAGGGCCAGCCAATAGCATCTCTGAGATTCAAACCTGGATCTCAGTGACCGGGATACCGCTACTAATGATCAGCACAGTGGGGCAGTAGGTGGTGTTGGTGCCCACACTTATCATGATCATTATTATCTATTTATCCATGTGTGTTTTCCCCTGGACACTCCAATTTCCCCTCGACCTTCCCGAAAAACATCACAGCGTCGGCCAATAGCACCCCTGAGATTCAAACTTGGATCTCAATGGTGGTGGGCGGGTGTAACAGACCGCATACGTATGTGACCACCGGGGGCACAAGCTTGTTGACCATCCAATTCCAAATCCACGGTCATTCAGTTGGTTATGAAGCCCCCCCTCCTTCCATTTTGGCTAGAACACTTTCCATTCTTCTAGGAGAGCTTCAAATTTTTTGAATCTGTCTGTAGGAATTTGTGCCAACTCAATGGAAGGGGCACATTCACAAACTTTAAAGCATATCATTTCTGGTATATGATTGATGTTATACACCTGTTATCAATGAGTGTAGCTAAAACACCTGAATTTCATTATTCGTAAAGGGTGTCCACATACTTTTGGCTATATACATTTATATATTTGGGGGAAATACTTGAGATCTGAGCTACACAGAGAGACAGATGGCAGCGGAACCCGCTCTCCGGCCGAATGCCAACGTGTGCCTGCAGAAACCCCAAACAGTGCCATTCAGCTAGGTGGAAAGTGTTCCCCCCGGAGAGGGACGATGGGAGCAGCAGCACTGTGAGAGACTATACTGGGAGGAAGGGGGGGTCTGTAAAGTGACCTACAGCAAGGCAATCTGTCATGACTTAGGTAATTATCCTCAGTGTGTGTGTGTGTGTTCAATCTGAAGTAAATCTGTCATCGTTCAGGCTAATGATATCACCACACATCCACACCACCAACGTTCCTACAGACACAAGTGATAAATACCTGCAGATGCCTTTATCCAAAGTGACTTGCAGTACTGGGACAATTGAGGGTTAAGTGTCTTGCTCAAGGGCCCAACCTTTTAGTGATGGGGCTTGAACCAGCGACCTTTCGATTAATTGTCCAGTACCTTAACGGCTAGGCTGGAACTGCCCGAGTAGACAACGGTCCAGGTTATATAAACAGTGTAGATCAGTAAGTGCTTGTTAGTTCCTATTTACAGTTGGTTCCTTACATGGTGAGAAGCTAAGATGTTCAAACAGACGGAGGAAGTTCATTCCACCACCCGGGTGCTGGTACAGAAAACAGCCTTGATGCCCGTCTTCCTCGAGTGCCCGACTTGTGGCTAGAAGGTTGTGTGGTACACAATGGAGTTACGTTTCTTATTTTTCTCAGCGGTAATCAAACACATCATGTTTTTATATGTTTGATAACTTTCATTCCAATAGAAAAAGTCGTTGCTCTGGCTTTGAGCGTTGAGCACCCTGCGTATTCACTGCTTTGCCGCTCCACTTTAACAGCTTGCCGCTGAGCTCAAAGCTCAATCTGATCGAACTCTGAGCCAGTTTCTTGCTGACCTTTTCAAAGCGACACCAATGAGGAGCAAAACCAAACTATTTTTATATGACACAGACATAAAAATAGAGGAAAAATTTATTCTTACAGTTTCGAAAAGCCCTAAATCATTTAATTTCACTTTAAAACAGCATCATGATATTTGATACTTGCATTTATACAGCCTAAAGGATCCCTGAAATCACTAGTCAGGACCTCCAAGCTAGATGGCGCCCAGCCGACTGGTGTCAACACCAAGTTTCGGACCAAGGTGTTTAGAATCTCGGGGCTGGTGTGCTAGCAGAATATCCCACTGAGCCACCTGGGCGCCCAATCCCACTTTCTTTTAGCTGGGTCTTCATCTTCTCGTGTCTCCAAATGCAGACTTTTCACGATGTAAACTAACGGTGCATAATGTATATATCTTTCTCTATAAATATACAAAAGCAATGTAAAATATTTTTCTTCTTCTTCTTACTAGACATATTACTTACTACAGTAGGTTCTGGAACATTCTGACCTCTTTCAACCGCTGTTGTTACTCTGTGAAGGTTAGCAACTCCAAAAGTCCATGGTCAATCATTCAGTCCCAAAAAAAGAACAGGTACAGAAACCACTGAAAGCCTCAGACTGTCATGAACACACACAGCTCCATACAAAGAAGTCCTTCCTTTGTATGTAACATTTTCACTTTAATGATATTTTCACTCTTTTCTTTTTAGTTTTGACCTAAAGTATCACCTAAATCCCGTGTTTTGTCTCGAATCGCCTCTAAATTCTTTGATTTGGTTCGATGGGACAGGTCAGACCTCCTCTGCAGAGATCTGCATTCAGGATCGTATGAGCGTATCTTCCTCCCCGACCCCTCCGTGAGGAGAGTAAACACAGCGTCACTGATCTAATTGCATTATACGGGGGGGCTATCAGCGGTCAAATATTTGCTAAAATAACAGCCCAGCACAGACGGCCCCGTTGAGCTTGACCGCTGCGGTGTTCGATCGTGTCCTCGCGAACTGTATCTTATTTACCCTTCCCCAAAGTTGGATTAATGTTAGTAAATGTTGGTCAAGAAAGCATCAATTGATGTTTCAGTTCATTCCAAAACTGTGCCAGCTGGAACAGGGAAGGGCCTTCCCTAAACTGTTGCTGCAAAGTTGGAAAC
The DNA here is from genome assembly GCF_030014385.1 of Trichomycterus rosablanca. Classification (NCBI taxonomy): domain Eukaryota; kingdom Metazoa; phylum Chordata; class Actinopteri; order Siluriformes; family Trichomycteridae; genus Trichomycterus; species Trichomycterus rosablanca. The sequence continues at coordinate 2,920,732 of NC_085989.1, read as the reverse complement.
ATAGTTTCCTTTATTTAACTGATTATGTCTGAACACTCCTGCTGCCAGATCAAAGGAAACAACACAGATGAAAACACTGATCCATCTGAAGTCATCGGTTTAGGACCCAACACTAGTCCTAAAATAATGAATGTGATAAATGAGTCAGTAATTAGGACGTATTAGCAGCTGAGCAGCATCTGGTGAGATCAGCACCGACAGGTGATAAAACAAACACTCTGGGAAGCATCGAGGGTTAATCACACCATTAACTAAAAAAAGAAATCACACACGTGCTAATTGGCTGGTGTGTTTGCGCTCATGATGGAGGACGTTTGTTCCCCTCTCTTTGCCTGCTCAATAAAAGTTTGTGTGGAACAGCAGGGGCCAACCTGTCCAAAACGTCTTCAGTGGACCCCAAATGCAGTCTTGTACAGGAACCAGATGTTGGATATGTTGACGTGACCTGTTTTTTCTTTTATTTAATAATGAATTAGCCACTTAGAAAGTGAGCTTGTGTGGCGTATTGCTAAGAGTCATGCTGCTAAGAGTTTTGTATTTATTGTTGTATTTACACTGTTTTGTATTTACACTGTTTTTGTCTCGCACTTTTTGTACCGTGTTACACCGTGATCCTAGAGGAACGCTGTTTCGTTTCAATATGTACTTGTATGTAGCTGAAATGACAATAAAACCTCTCTGACTCTGACTGACTCTGCTGGTAACAGCACTGTCTGAGTTCTAGGGGTTCAAATCCCGGACAGAAGATGCATGCCGTTACGTGAACGTAGCCATTGTAGGGACGTGTATCAGTGCACCCTTAGTGCAGGTCCCAAGCCCGGATTAAAAGCAGGGTTGTGTCCGAAAGGGCGTCCAAGGAAATAAAATCTGTGGTTGTATGATCCACTGTGGTGATGCTTAATGGGAGCAGCCGAAAGGAATCGTTCAGTGATCTAACCACCACCCATATCAGCCAATCAGGCCTGTATGCAGACACCTCGCTGGATGATAGCACTGCTGGAGATTCGAACCCTAGATTCCAGTGGGTGGGCTAGCACAATTCACCACTCCAACCTTGCAGGAAGAGTTCATTAACAGCTAAACTTTTATTAACGTGAACATTAATAAACATTAATTTTAACATGAAGTTTACATTTTAGTCCTGGAGACCTGGGTTCAATCTATAAAGAGTTTGGCTATTCCCCTCCAAGCTGTGGCATGAGTAGCTCATTGGTTGAGGTGCTGGACTAGCAGTCATAAGGCTGCTGGTTCAAGCCCCACCATCGCAAAATTGCCCTAAACTCTCAGTTGCTTAAATTGTAAGTCGCTTTGGACAAAAGCGTCTGGTAAATGCTGCAAAGGTAAAGTTTGTGGTGCCATGATATAGACGTGGGTATATAGAGTTAAGGGCCTTGCTCAAGGGCCTAACAGTGGCAACCTGGCTGATGTGGGGCTTGAACCAGCAACCTTCCGATTTCTAGCCCTGTTCCTTAACTGCTGAGCTACCACTGCCACAAGTTTGGGATTTTATTTATTAAGATTTCTGCTTGTGTGACTGAATGTATGTAGTTCTGATTTAAAAATACACATGCAGCCACTAACACCACAGCCTCGTAATCTTAGTTTATAATCCTGATCTACTACAGTGGGTGACTTTTTAGTTAGAATGCAATCTTAACAGTACGTGGAACAGTTGTCTTTTGTATAGATTGGGAGAAATTAGCACCTTAAAGCTGAAATGGACCAGTATGGGGCATTTTTTGGCCTGATGGCCTTTAAACCAGTGGCTACACAGCATGTCATGCTTGCTTGACTCAGGACAGTGTCGGCTGTGTTCCATACAGGGTGTCTTTGTTTGAGCGGGTCCAGTTAGACCAGCCCTATTATTATAAACACAGAGAAGACACAGACTGTAAGCAATCATAACGATTAATAAGGAATTTGGCGCCCATGTTACAGAACTGAATGATATTACGGAACTTTGACGTTTGAAGCCTCTAAACTCGAAGTCTTTGAGACTCGACAACCTTCGTGGAGAAATCTGTACCTTTAAACTCGACGTGTTCAGCATTTTTTTTAAAATGTATTTATTTCATTTCAAATTCACAATGAACAGCCGCTTTGTTCAGCGCTCTGCTTGAATACAGACATCCTTATGGGAAAAAATACCTTAAAACTCGACACCAGACCCAGAACCAATTGATGTCGAGTTTCAAGGTACCACTGTACTTTATTATCGTAATCTCTTCAGGTAGGTGCCGCCCATCCTTCTCATTTCTTTCTTTCTGTCCCTGACACGTCCACCGCCCGTGTCCTGTTGCTTTTGTAATCATAACCCTGGAGGATTTCGGTGGGACGAGGACCCCGCGAGCAGGGATGGAATTTCCTCAGGTTGGATTTAGGGATTTTCGAGTGAAGTTTGGAGTCAGGAAGCAGAAACATATGGGCAGCGCTCACTCATACGGCCAACATTCTTTGGGATATTACATCTCGTGATCGGGCGATGAGGCATTTCCTTACTGATCGTTCGGCTTTCAGCACGCGTTACTTCCCAGAATCCTTCTGATTTATTATCGTTAGTGGAAAAACCATCCGATAAATTATTTGAAATCAAACGGCTCTAATATGAAATACACGTGTTAGACAGAGAAGACTGGAGGCTCGGTGGTGCAACTGGAAGAGTCCTGGTGACCTGGGTTTGAGCCTCGCCTAGTTAGTCTGTGTTAGACTTGTTTAGGGGGGCAAACACTTTATAAACAACTTAGTTATACAGGTAACGAGACTTGCAGCACAGTGGCACAACTGATGGAATGGGTGCCGCATTAAAACACGAGTCCTGGAGACCTGGGTTCAATCTTCAAAAAGTCCTCCAAGCTGTGGCAGTAGTAGCTCAGTGGTTAAGGTACTAGACTAGTAATCATAAGGCTGCTGGTTCAAGACCCACCATTGCAAACCTACCACTGTTGGGCTCCTCAGCAAGGCCCTTAACTCTCAGTTGCTTAAATTGTAAGTCGCTTTGGATAAAAGTGTCTGCTAAATGCTGCAAAGGTAAAGGTAAGGTAAAGCTTGTGGTGACATGATATAGACTATGTATTCCTGCTTTGGACTTGGACACACAGCAGCCCTGACCAGAGTGAAAAGATCAACTAACATAAATATAGAGTCAATAATGTCATCTTAGTGTCACTGGAGAAGATGATATTAATTTAACACTATAATTTATTTAGTCGGCACAGTGGCTCAGTGGGTAGCACTGTCGGCTCACAGCAAGAAGGTCCTGATTTTGATTCCCAGGCGGGGCGGTCCGGGTCCTTTCTGTGAGGAGTTTGCATGTTCTCCCTGTGTCTGCGTGGGTTTCCTCCGGGAGCTCCAGTTTCCTCCACAGTCCAAAACATGCAGTCAGGTTAACTGGAGACACTGAATTGCCCTATAGGTGAATGGGTGTGTGTGTGTGTGTGTGTGTGTGCCCTGCAATGGACTGGCGCCCTGTCCAGGGTGTTACTGTGTGCCTTGCAACCATTGAATAGCTGGGATAGGCTCCAGCACCTCTCCGCGATCCTAATTGGATAAGCTGTTAAGAAAGTGAGTGAGTGAGTAATTGATTTAGTTGAACAAGGACTAAGAATGCCATGTGGGTTTTCTACAAGCTTCTTACCTACCAAAAACATGCAAAAGGTGGATTGGCAGCTCAAATTTGTGCAGCCATGTAATTGATCGATCCTTGGTACTATTAAAAACTGGTGCCAACGTGGACCGGTTCTCTGAAAAGCACCAAGGTTCTAAGAATCCTGAATGGAACCAGTCCAAGATCCAGAGTTCTTCTGGTCAGAAAGGGGCCTCGGGTGACCAGGGTGAATCAACAAATGAAAATAAATGAATTAATAATTGCTGGAACTAATAAAGCGAGTCCTGACATGATGGTTTGATTGTTCTAAAAATGGAAATTAGTCCATAGTCACCAGTAGAGACAAATAGTCGCAGTACTTACAAACAATTACTTACACTCTGCATAAGTAAATTTACACGTGTAGTTACTGTGTACATATACACCGATCAGCCATAACATTAAAACCACCTCCTTGTTTCTACACTCACTGTCCATTTTATCAGCTCCACTTACCATATAGAAACACTTTGTAGTTCTGTGTCACTGCAGTGCTGAGAATGATCCACCACCTAAATAATACCTGCTCTGTGGTGGTCCTGTGGGGGTCATGACCATTGACGAACAGCATGAAAGGGGGCTAATAAATCATGCAGAGAAACAGATGGACTACAGTCAGTAATTGTAGAACTACAAAGTGCTTCTGTATGGTAAGTGGAGCTGCCAATGTGTTTTTATTTATTTGTTAGTTTATTTGTTTAATTCTCTCTATGATTTTATTCTTATTCACTGTATTGGTAGTATTTGTCGTAGGCAGATAAGGAACATTTGGATTTGTGTGATTATGAGATTATATCAACATTATCACGGCTGACGTGTAGAATAATTTTTGTATCTTTTTAAGACGCCGTGTTTTGCTTTTTCTCCGCCGTGTTTATTCCTCTCAGCTCTGAGTGTTTGAAGTGGAGTTTGATCTATAGGTGATCACTTAAGCTTTTTTTCTCTCCCTGCTCTCGGCTGCAGTTCGAGGAAACTAATACCTGATTAATTCGACCTCAGACAATGAGCTCAGTGCCGCTGACTGATGTAGGCCTTTGCTCCGTTGGGGGTTGGTAAGTGGATGAAGGTCAGCTCTGTAAGGGATACCCTCTTTATCCCCTCTCCACGGGGGCAGGTTTCTCCTGAGGGAAACGGCCATCGTCCCGAAGGTCCTGCGGGCCTGAACGCTCGCTCGCTCCGACCAGATTTCTCCGATTGAGATAACAGACTGCTGCCGGCTTTGAAAATCCAGCGCTGGTGAGATGATGAGACAGATGGTGGGAGAAGGTCTCGGTGTCAGGAGACCTAATGAAAATAAATCAGTAAGAAGGCCGTGAGATGCTTTCATAATCCGGGGTGAAACACTTCGGCTTTATTTACACAAACAATTTACAAGTAAATGATGGGAAATGATCCAGAGTTACGAATTTAGATGCTGTTTTATTTAATCATTAAACTTGTTTTGATGGATTTCCTGAATTTGGTGTCCTGCATTTATCTGTAGGTAAACACAGACCTGACTGCTTAGTTCCAAGGTGTTTTAAAGGACTGGCATCAACGTTTTAGTTTTTAATTAACATACAAAATGTAAACTGTGCTGTATTTACATTTATTTCAGTTGTACTGTAAATACGTTCAGTTATAATAGGTTTATTTATTGGCGTGAAATGTTTTTACTTTTATTATTATGTGTTTTTTTAGTTTTTGGATTTTTATATTATTATTTTAAAGTAGATTTAATCACAATTGTCCCTACCTTTTTAAAATATATTTCATAGCTCATTTGTGTTCAATTTTATTTAATTTACTCAAACTTTAATTTTTTGTTGGAGTTTTGAAACCATTTTAATTTTTTGGAACAACTGATTTAAATAAAACAATTGTGTGACAATTTTTAAATGATAGGTCTAAAATGATTATTATTATTAATTATTATTATTATTATTATTGTTATTATTATTATTATTAGAATTATTATTATTAGAAGTATTATTATTATTAGTAGTAGTAGTAGTATTAGTAGTAGTAGTAGTAGTAGTAGTAGTAGTAGTATTAGTAGTGTTAGTAGTAGTAGTAGTAGTGGTAGTAGTAGTGGTAGTATTAGTATTAT